>NC_135986.1:3535615-3557715 GCF_053455715.1 Rhinoraja longicauda
AGATGTCAACTTATTTACATCGGCGAAACCAAGCGCAGGCTCGGCGATCGCTTTGTTTCAACACCTTCGCTCAGTCCACCGATCTCCCGGTGGCTTCAGCACTTCAACTCCCCCTCCCACTCCCGGTCTGACCTTTCTGTCCTGGGCCTCCTCCAGTGTCAGAGTGAGGCCAGCGCAAATTGGAGGAACAGCTTGAGCGGGTTACAGCCCAGTGGTATGAACATTGACTTCTCCAACTTTAGATAGTTCCTCTGTCCAACTCTTTCCCCTCCCCCTTCCCAGTTCTCCCTCTAGCCTTCCCATCTCCGACTACATCCTTTCTTTGTCCCGCCCCCCTGACATCAGACTGAAGAAGGGTTCTCGACCCGAAACGTCACCCATTCCTTCTCTCCCGAGATGCTGCCTGACCCGCTGAGTTACTCCAGCATTTTGTGAATAAATACCTATCGATTTGTACCAGCATCTGCAGTTATTTTCTTATACAATCTGAAGACGGGTCTCGACCGGAAACGTCGCCAAGTGTATAGGCTTGTATACACTGGAATTTAGAAGGATAAGAGGAGATCTTATCGAAACGTATAAGATTATTAAGGGGTTGGACACGTTAGAGGCAGGAAACATGTTCCCAATGTTGGGGGAGTCCAGAACAAGGGGCCACACACAGTTTAAGAATAAGGGGTCGGCCATTTAGAACGGAGATGAGGAAAAACCTTTTTCAGTCAGAGAGTTGTGGATCTGGGGAATTCTCTGCCTCAGAAGGCAGCGGAGGCCAATTCTCTGGATGCATTCGAGAGAGAGCTAGATAGAGCTCTTAAGGATAGCGGAGTCAAGGGGGTTATGGGGAGAAGGCAGGAACGGGGTACTGATTGTGGATGATCAGCCGTGATCACATTGAATGGCGGTGCGTACAGGCTCGAAGGGCCGAATGGCCTCCTCCTGCACCTATTGTCTGTTGTCTATTGTCCCTCTCTCCTGAGATGCTGCCCGACCCGCTGAGTTACTCCGGCATGTTGTGATAACTTGGTTTTTCTCTCCCCTCCCCCCCCCCCCTCCGTCTTCTCTTCGCGCCGCGCAGATGAGGGCGTGATGGTGGCCCTGAAACGTCTGCGGAAAGACATGACGGCCAAGAGCAACGGGGACGTCGCCAACGCCGCCAACGCCGTGTTCGTCCAGCGGAGTACGCAACTCCCGCGCGCGTACGTGAAGAGTTACGTGACCGCCTTCAGGGGCAGCCCGAAGCAGCTCTTCTTCCAGGACAACCGCAAAGCCGCCCGCATCATCAACAAATGGGTCGAGGCGCGAACCCGAGGTGAGTCGTACTGGCCATTGGTGAGACCGCACCTGGAGTATTGCGTACAGTTTTGGTCTCCTAATCTGAAGAAAGAAATTCTTGCCATAGAGGGAGTACAGAGAAGGTTCACACATTGATCCATGGGATGGCGGGACTTTCATATGAAGAAAGACTGGATAGACTCGGCTTGAACTCGCTGGAATTTAGAAGATTGAGGGGGGATCTTATAGAAACGTACAAAATTCTTAAGGGTTGGACAGGCGAGATGTGGGAAGATTGTTCCCGATGTTGGGGGAGTCCAGAACCAGGGGCCACACACAGTTAAGAATAAGGGGTCGGCCATTTAGAACTGAGATGAGGAAAAACATTTTCAGTCAGAGAGTTGTGAATCTGTGGAATTCTCTGCTCCAGAAGGTAGTGGAGGCCAATTCTCTGAATGCATTCAAGAGAGAGCTGGATAGAGCTCTTAAGGATAGCGGAGTCAGGGGGTATGGGAGAGGGCAGGAACGGGGTACTGATTGAGAATGATCAGCCATGATCACATTGAATGGCAGTGCTGGCTCGAAGGGCCGAATGGCCCTCCTCCTGCACCTATTGTCTATTGAAACTTACAAATTCTTAAGGGGTTGGACAGGCTAGATGAGGGAAGATTGTTCCCGATGTTGGGGAAGTCCAGAACAAGGGGTCACAGTTTAAGAATATCATATCATATCATATCATATATATACAGCCGGAACAGGCCTTTTCGGCCTCCAAGTCCGTGCGCCCAGCGATCCCCGTACATTAACACTATCCTACACCCACTAGGGACAATTTTTACCACTAGGGACAATTTTTACATTTACCCAGCCAATTAACCTACATACCTGTACGTCTTTGAATAAAGGGGGAAGTCTTTTAGGACCGAGATGAGAACGTTTTTTTTCACACAGAGAGTGGAATTCTCTGCCACAGAAGGTAGTTGAGGCCAGTTCATTGGCTATATTTAAGAGGGAGTTAGATGTGGCCCTTGTGGCTAAAGGGATCAGGGGGTATGGAGAGAAGGCAGGTACGGGATACTGAGTTGGATGATCAGCCATGATCATATTGAATGGCGGTGCGTACAGGCTCGAAGGGCCGAATGGCCTACTCCTGCACCTATTTTCTATATGTTCTATGTTTCTATGTTTCTAACTGGGTTTGTGCTTTCTCGGTTTCTTTTTCCGACCTCCAGGAATGATCTCCAACTTTCTCCGCCCCGGCTTGCTGGACCCGCTTCTAACGCGCATGGTTTTG
Source organism: Rhinoraja longicauda (assembly GCF_053455715.1). Classification (NCBI taxonomy): domain Eukaryota; kingdom Metazoa; phylum Chordata; class Chondrichthyes; order Rajiformes; family Arhynchobatidae; genus Rhinoraja; species Rhinoraja longicauda. Next base: position 3,538,182 of record NC_135986.1, read on the forward strand.
GTCAACGCTATCTACTTCAAGGGCCTGTGGAGACTCCCCTTCTCCCCAGAGCTTACACACCAGCGCCCCTTCTACAAGGCGGACGGCAGCCACTCACTCGTGCCCATGATGTCCCATATCTCCAAGCTCAACATCAGTGAGTCCATCCCACCCTGAGGTTGGGGGGGGGGGGGGGGGGGGGGGGGGGAGGGGGGGGCGGGTGGTGGAGCAAGGGACATGGGGGGTGGGGGGAAACGCAGGAACGGTGTTTCTGATTTTGGATGATCAGCCATGTGAGGCCGCACCTGGAGTACTGAGTGCAGTTTTGGTCTCCTAGTTTGAGTTTAGGAGCAAAGAGGTCCTTCTGTAGTTGTACAGGCCCCTGGTGAGACCACACCTGGAGTACTGTGTGCAGTTTTGGTCTCCTAGTTTGAGTTTAGGAGCAAAGAGGTCCTTCTGTAGTTGTACAGGGCCCCCAGTGAGACTGCACCTGGAGTATTGAGTGCAGTTTTGGTCTCCTAGTTTGAGTTTAGGAGCAAAGAGGTCCTTCTGCAGTTGTATAGGGCCCTGGTGAGACCGCACCTGGAGTACTGTGTGCAGTTTTGGTCTCCTAGTTTGAGTTTAGGAGCAAAGAGATCCTTCTGCAGTTGTACAGGGCCCTAGTGAGACCGCACCTGGAGTACTGTGTGCAGTTTTGGTCTCCTAGTTTGAGTTTAGGAGCAAAGAGGTCCTTCTGTAGTTGTCAGGGCCCCTAGTGAGACCACACCTGGAGTATTGAGTGCAGTTTTGGTCTCCTAGTTTGAGTTTAGGAGCAAAGAGGTCCTTCTGCAGTTGTATAGGGCCCTGGTGAGACCGCACCTGGAGTACTGTGTGCAGTTTTGGTCTCCCAGTTTGAGTTTAGGAGTAATGAGGTCCTTCTGCAGTTGTACAGGGCCCTAGTGAGACCACACCTGGAGTACTGTGTGCAGTTTTGGTCTCCTAATTTGAGGAAGGACATCCTTGCTATTGTGGGCGTGCAGCGTAGGTTCACCAGGTTAATCCCCGGGATGGCGGGACTGTCATATGAGGAAAGAATGGAAAGACTGGGCTTGTATTCACTGGAGTTTAGAAGGATGAGAGAGGGTCTTATCTTATCTATATACTAAAATTCTTATTTGTTTGTTTGTTTCTCGTTAGTTTGTTTAGACAATAGACAATAGGTGCAGGAGTAGGCCATTCGGCCCTTCGAGCCAGCACTGTCATTCAATGTGATCACGGCTGATCATTCTCAATCAGTACCCCGTTCCTGCCCTCTCCCCATACCCCCTGACTCCGCTATCCTTAAGAGTTCTATCCAGCTCTCTCTTGAATGCATTCAGAGAATTGGCCTCCACTGCCTTCTGAGGCAGAGAATTCCACAGATTTACAACTCTCTGACTGAAAAAGTTTTTCCTCATCTCCGTTCTAAATGGCCGACCCCTTATTCTTAAACTTTGTGTGGCCCCTGGTTCTGGACTCCCCCAACATTGGGAACATGTTTCCTGCCTCTAACGTGTCCAACCCCTTAAATCTTATACGTTTCGATAAGATCCCCTCTCATCCTTCTAAATTCCAGTGTATACAAGCCCAGTCGCTCCAGTTTCTCGTTTGTTTATTTCTCATTTGTTTGTTTGGAAAGACCGGGCTTGTATTCACTGGAGGTTAGAAGGACGAGAAGGGATCTTATAGAGAAGTATAAAATTATAAAAGGACTGGACAAGCTAGATGCAGGAAAAATGTTCCCAATGTTGGGCGAGTCCAGAACCAGGGGCCACACACACACAGTCTAAGAATAAAGGGGAGGCCATTTAAAACTGAGATGAGAAGGAACTTTTTCACCCACAGAGTTGTGAATTTGTGGAATTCTCTGCCACAGAGGGCAGTGGAAGCCAATTCACTGGATGGATTTGAACGAGAGTTAGATAGAGCTCTAGGGGCTAGCGGAATCAAGGGATATGGGGAGAAGGCAGGCACGGGTTACTGATTGTGGACGATCAGCCACGATCGCAATGAATGGCGGTGCTGGCTCGAAGGGCCGAATGGTCTCCTCCTGCACCAATTTTCAATGAGCTCCTCTCCTTGTCAAGCAGTTGTCGTGCTTCCAAGAATTCTCTCCCGCGCGGAAACAGGCCCTTCGGCCCAACCTGCCCACACCGGCTAACCTGCCCCATCTACACTCGTCCCACCTGCCTGCGTTTGGCCCATATCCCTCCAAACCTGTCCCGTCCATGTATATCTACTGGTTTCTTAAACGTCGCCACAGTGCCTGCCCCGAACCACCTTCCCCGACAGTGAGTGAGAGAATTGGGCGGTAGCGGTGGCGCGGCGGGTAGAGTTGCCGCCTTGCAGCGAATGCAGCGCCGGAGACCCGGGTTCGACCCCGACCGCGGGCGCCGTCTGTACGGAGTTTGTACGTTCTCCCCGTGACCTGCGTGGGTTTTCTCCGAGATCTTCGGTTTCAATAGACAATAGACAATAGGTGCAGGAGGAGGCCATTCAGCCCTTCGAGCCAACACCGCCATTCAATGTGATCATGGCTGATCATTCTTAATTAGTACCCATTTCCTGCCCTCTCCCCATACCCCCTGACTCCGCTATCCTTAAGAGCTCTATCCAGCTCTCTCTTGAATGCATTCAGAGAACTGGCCTCCACTGCCCTCTGAGGCAGAGAATTCCACAGATTCACAACTCTCTGACTGAAAAAGTTCTTCCTCATCTCAGTTCTAAATGGCCGACCCCTTATTCTTAAACTGTGTGTGGCCCCTTGTTCTGGACTCCCCCAACATTGGGAACATGTTTCCTGCCTCTAACGTGTCCGACCCCTTAATAATCTTATACGTTTTGATAAGATCCCCTCTCATCCTTCTAAATTCCAGTGTATACAAGCCCAGTCGTTACAGTCTTTCAACATACGACAGTCCTGCCATTCTGGGAATTAACCCGGTTAACCTATGCTGCACGCCCTCAATATATCCACTGACTTGTGGCCTTAATAATCTTATACGTTCCTCCCGCACTCCAAAGACGTGCAGGTTTGTAGGCTAATCGGCTTGGTGTAAATGTGAAACAATTGTCCCTAGTGTGTGTGTGGGATAGTGTGTTTGTGTGCGGGGATCGCTGGTCGGCGCGGACCCGGTGGGCCGAAGGGCCTGTTTCCGCGCTGTATATCTCTAAACTGAACCAGGCGGTGATCACGGTTCGTTGCTAATTGTACGCTGCCTGGTCGTTGCAGGTGAACTTGTGACCGACAGTGGCGTGGACTATGACGTGATCGAGCTGCCCTACCACGGGGAGACCTTCAGCATGTTCGTGGCAGCCCCCTATCGGAAGATTGACCCGCTGAGCGTCCTCACGGACATCGTCACCGTCCAGCTGGTCAACGACTGGAAGAAGAACTTGTCCGAGCGCAAACGCGAACTGGTGCTGCCCAAGTAAGCGGTTAATTCCCGCAATGGCGGGACTGTCGTATGTTGAAAGACTGGAGCGACTGGGCTTGTATACACTGGAATTTAGAAGGATGAGAGGAGATCTTATCGAAACGTTTAAGATTATTAAGGGGTTGGACACGTTAGAGGCAGGAAACATGTTCCCAATGTTGGGGGAGTCCAGAACCAAGGGCCACACACAGTTTAAGAATAAGGGGTCGGCCATTTAGAACTGAGATGAGGAAAAACTTTTTCAGTCAGAGAGTTGTGAATCTGTGGAATTCTCTGCCTCAGAAGGCAGTGGAGGCCAATTCTCTGGATGCATTCAAGAGAGAGCTAGATAGAGCTCTTAAGGATAGCGTAGTCAGTGGGTACGGGGAGAAGGCAGGAACGGGGTACTGATTGAGAGTGATCAGCCATGATCACATTGAATGGCGGTGCTGGCTCGAAGGGCCGAACGGCCTCCTCCTGCACCTATTGTCTATTGTCTATTGGTGGCATGGGATTGGCATGGGTCAGAGGAGGACTAACTCAGCGGGGCAGGGCAGCATCCCTGGAGAGAAGGAACAGGTGACGTTTCGGGTCGAGACCCTTTTCTTCCCTCTGGGCGCTCCGGTTTAGTTTAGTTTAGAGATTCGCAGCGCGGAACTACACCGAGTCCGCGCCGCCCAGCGATCCCCGCACACTAACACTATCCTACACACACCAGGGACAATCTTTACATCTACCAAGCCAATTAACCTACAAACCCGCACTTCTTTGGAGTGTGGGAGGAAACCGAAGATCTCGGAGAAAACCCACGCAGGTCACGGGGAGAACGTGCAAACTCCGTACAGACGGCGCCCGTAGTCGGGATGGAACCCGGGTCTCCGGCGCTGTGAGGCGGCAGCTCTACCACCGTGATACACTCCAGCACTTTTTCTGTCTAAGTGAATTTGTCACGAGTTTCTAAGGGCTCGGCACACCTTTTTTAGGGCTGCATATCTCTAATGTTTTTCTTGGTTTTGTGTGTTTTTCTTTGCACTGTAGGTTTTCCCTGGAGAGTGAGATTGACCTGCGGTCACCGCTGGCTCAGATGGGAATAAAGGACATGTTTGATAGCACTAAGGCGGACTACACCAGGATCAGCAGTAAGTGCCTCTTCACCGCCACCTTTGGGCCTTAGAGTAGGGATTGCCAACTTGCTCGCTCCCAAATAAGGGACATAAGGTGACGTCACCGCCCCGCGCCCCACGTGACCTCACCCAGCCAGCGGCCACGTGCCCCCGCTCCACCAATGGCGGCTGCCCGAGCCGGTGGGAGGGGGGGGGGGGGTGGGTCCGTTAGGCGGTGCTCGGGCCTCCGGGCCTACAGTGTCCGGGCCTACATCAGCCCCAGGGCCTACAGCGTCCGGGCCTAACGTGTCCGGGCCTACAGTGTCCGGGGACTACAGTGTCCATGGTCTACAGCCTCCGGGCCTACAGTGTCCGGGCCTACAGCGTCCGGGCCTACAGTGTCCAGGGCCTACAGTGTCCAGGGCCTACAGTGCCCAGGGCCTACAGTGTCCGGGCCTACAGCGTCCGGGCCTACAGCGCCCCCCGGCCTAATACAGAATTCTCTGCCTCAGAAGGCAGTGGAGGCCAATTCTCTGAATGCATTCAAGAGAGAGCTGGATAGAGCTCTTAAGGATAGCGGAGTCAGGGGGTATGGGGAGAAGGCAGGAACGGGGTACTGATTGAGAATGATCAGCCGTGATCACATTGAATGGCGGTGCTGGCTCGAAGGGCCGAATGGCCTCCTCCTGCACCTGTTCAAGATTCAAGATTCAAGATAGCTTTATTTGTCATCCAATATTGGACGAAATTCAGTCACCCACAGTCCAACAATAAAAGCATTAAATAGGCATTAAAATTACACAACCCCCAAAACACACAAAAAAAGAAACATCCATCAAAGAAACATCCATCACAGTGAGTCTCCTCCTCCAGTCCTCTCCTCACTGTGATGGAAGGCCACAATGTCTTCCCCTTCTCCTGCCGTCCTCGCCCGCAGTCAGGTTGTTGTGGTTGCAGGCCGCGCCGGACGGTTCGCAGCGGGCCAAGCCCAAGGCGAGTCGCAGCTGTCTGTTGTCTATTGACTTAACGCCCTTCTCCTTTCTTGCAGAAACCGAAAATCTGTTCGTATCGCAGGCTCTGCAGAAAGTGAAGATCGAAGTGAACGAGAGTGGGACCAAAGCTTCAGCGGCCTCCGGTAAGTCTCAACGCGCTCTGAAATGTAATCGCTGTCGGCACCGGGGCCCACACTGCGGAGAAACCACCCACAGTACAGTCTGAGTGATTTAGACAATAGATAATAGGTGCAGGAGGAGGTCGTTCGGCCCTTCCCTCCCTCCCTAGGAGATAGATTTAAACTTTAAAATGTGAATAACTTTATAAATATAACACCGATTTCGATGAAATTTCTTCCGTTAGCACCAAAGGGACGGCGGTGAGTAAGGTGGGCCTAAAATTGTCGCGCTATCGTGTGCCGTTTGGGCTGTAGTTCAGGAACAAACAAACAAACAAACAAGAGTTTTAGTCTATAGATGTTATATATATATATATATATATATATATATATATATATATATATATAATGTATAAGTTTGTGTATGTATATATTTGAAGGCCTGACGATTAAGTAAATAATGCATTTTATTTATTTAATTGGATTGGTAAATGTAAAAATTGTCCCTAGTGTGTGTAGGATAGTGCTAATATGCCAACGCTGGTCAGCTCGGGCCCTGTGGGCCTGTTTCCACGCTGTATCTCAAAACCAAATTTATTTTCATACCAAGCCAAATCAACCTACAAACCCTGTATAAGAAAATAACTGCAGATGCTGGTACAAATCGAAGGTATTTATTCACAAAATGCTGGAGTAACTCAGCGGGTCAGGCAGCATCTCAGGAGAGAAGGAATGGGTGACGTTTCGGGTCGAGACCCTTCTTCAGACTGATGTCAGGGGGGGGCGGGACAAAGGAAGGATATAGGTGGAGACGGGAAGATAGAGGGAGATCTGGGAAGGAGGAGGGGAAGAGATGGACAGAGGAACTATCTAAAGTTGGAGAAGTCGATGTTCGTACCGCTGGGCTGCAAGCTGCCCAGGCGAAATATGAGGTGCTGTTCCTCCAATTTCCGGTGGGCCTCTCACTATGGCACTGGAGGAGGCCCATGACAGAAAGGTCAGACTGGGACTGGGAGGGGGAGTTGAAGTGCTGGGCCACCGGGAGATCAGGTTGGTTAAGGCGGACTGAGCGAAGGTGTTGAGCGAAACGATCGCCGAGACTGTGTTTGGTTTCGCCGATGTAAAGAAATTGACATCTGGAGCAGCGGATGCAATAGATGAGGTTGGAGGAGGTGCAGGTGAACCTCTGTCTCACCTGGAAAGACTGTTTGGGTCCTTTGATGGAGTTGAGGGGGGAGGTAAAGGGACAGGTGTTGCATCTCGTGCGGTTGCAGGGGAAAGTGCCCGGGGTTGGGGGTGGTTTGGGTGGGAAGGGACGAGTGGACCAGGGAGTTACGGAGGGAACGGTCTCTGCGGAACGCAGAAAGGGGAGGGGATGGGAAGATGTGGCCAGTGGTGGGGTCCCGTTAGAGGTGACGGAAATGTTGGAGGATGATTTGTTGGATCCGCTGGCTGGTGGGGTGGAAGGTGAGAACGAGGGGGATTCTGTCCTTGTTGCGAGTGGGGGGAGGGGGAACAAGGGCGGAGCTGCGGGATGTGGGAGAGACCTACATACCTGTACGTCTTTGGAGTGTGGGAGGAAACCGAAGATCTCGGAGAAAACCCACGCAGGTCACGGGGAGAGCGTGCAAACTCCGTACAGACGGCGCCCGTGGTCGGGATTGAACCCGGGTCTCCGGCGCTGCGAGGCAGCAACTCAACCGTGCCACCACCTGATCTAGCCTTTTAACTTTTTTGAGGTGTCAGTAAAAAGTGCGGACAATGCTGTGTTAAAGCACACTGTGCAAGTGTAGGCGTGGGTGTATTGAATTGATGACTCATGGTCGCCATTTTGTTTTTTCAGCCGCCATTATGTACGGGCGAATGGCAGTTAAAAAGGTTGTCATCGATAGACCCTTCTTATTCCTGGTGCGACACAACCCGACAGGTAAGGCATTGCCTTCACAGAGGGTCGCACAGATTTTAGCACGACAAGTGCCACTTTAACTAGGGGTTGCCAACTTCCTCACTCCCAAATAAGGGACAAAAGGTGACGTCACCGCCCCCGCGCCCCATGTGACCTCACCCAGCCAGCGGTCACGTGCTCCCGCTCCACCTAAGCAACCTCCGTTAGGCGGCGCCCGGGCCTCCAGGCCTACACTGTCCGGACCTGCACTGTCCGAACCTGCACTGTCCGAGCCTACAGTGTCCGGGCCTACACTGTCCGGGCCTACAGTGTCCGGGCTTACAGTGTCCGGGCCTACAGTGTCCGGGCCTATAGTGTCCGGGCCTACAGTGCCCGGGCGTACAGTGTCCGGGCCTACACTGTCCGGGCCTACAGTGTCCGGGCCTACAGCGTCCGGGCCTACAGTGTCCGTGCCTACTGCATCCGGGCCTACAGTGTCCGGGCCTACAGCGTCCGGGCCTACAGCGTCCGGGCCTACAGCGTCCGGGCCTACAGTGTCCGGGCCTACAGTGTCCGGGCCTACAGTGTCCGGGCCTACACTGTCCGGGCCCACAGCGCCCCCCCCCCCCTCCCGGGCCTAATATGGGACAAGGGCGGTCCCCTGCAGGACGAACCAATTTAGCCCAATATACGGGATGTCCTGGCTAATACGGGACAGTTGGCAACCCTACATTTAACTGACGAGTTAATCTGAGCAAACTGGTATTTAGGGAAGGGGAAGGGCTTAGATAGGGTAGATAACCGGAACCTTTTCCCCACGGTGGAAAAGTCCAACACTAGAGGGCGTAGTTTTTAGTTTAGTTTAGTTTAGAGATACAGTGCGGAAACAGGCCCACCGTGTCCGCGCCGCCCAGCGATCCCCGCACACTAACACTATCCTGCACACACTAGGGACAATTTACAATTTTTACAGAAGCCAATTAACCTACAAACCCGCACGCCTTGGCGTGTGAGGGGAAACCGGAGCGCCCGGAGAAAACCCACGCAGGTCACGGGGAGAACGTACAAACTCCATGTCCATGCAGACAGCACCCGTGGTCGGGATCGAACCCGGGTCTCTGGCGCTGTGAGGCAGCAACTCTACCGCTGCACCCAAAGCAATTAGATAGATAGTTAGATAGCTCCAGTTAGATAGAGCTCTAGGGGCTAGTGGGATCAAGGGGTATGGGGAGAAGGCAGGCACGGGTTACTGATTGTGGATGATCAGCCATGATCACAATGAATGGCGGTGCAGGCTCGAAGGGCCGAATGACCTCCTCCTGCACCTATTTTCCTTCTGTCTATGAGAGAGGGGGAAAGTTTCATGGAGATGGGTGGGTTAAGATTTCTACACAGAGTAAGGGGGGCCTGGAACGCACTGCAGAGCGGGGAGGGTGATGGTGAAGGCAGGCATGATAGTGGCATTTAAGAGGCTTTTACATCGGCACATGGACTTGCAGGCAAGAGAAAACAACGCAAGACTTATCCAACCTCTCCCTGTTCCTGAAACCCTCTCTGAGGCAGAGAAAATTGCAAAATGAACAAACAAACGAGGAAGGATATTCTTGCTATTGAGGGCGTGCAGCGTAGGTTCACTAGGTTAATTCCCGGGATGGTGGGACTGTCGTACGTTGAAAGACTGGAGCGACTAGGCTTGTATACACTGGAATTTAGAAGGATGAGAGGAGATCTTATCGAAACGTATAAGATTATTAAGGGGTTGGACACGTTAGAGGCAGGAAACATGTTCCCAATGTTGGGGGAGTCCAGAACCAGGGGCCACACACAGTTTAAGAATAAGGAGTAGGCCATTTAGAACGGAGATGAGGAAAAACTTTTTCAGTCAGAGAGTTGTGAATTCTCTGCCTCAGACGGCAGTGGAGGCCAATTCTCTGAATGCGTTCAAGAGAGAGCTAGATAGAGCTCTTAAGGATAGCGGAGTCAGGGGGTATGGGGGGAAGGCAGGAACGGGGTACTGATTGAGAATGATCAGCCGTGATCACATTGAATGGCGGTGCTGGCTCGAAGGGCCGAATGGCCTCCTCCTGCACCTGTTGTCTATTGTCTATAATCTGAGAGGAAGATTGAAAGGATTCAGCAAAGATTCACGAGGATGTTGCCAGGACTGGAGGGTGTGAGCTACAGGGAGAGGTTGAGCAGGCTGGGTCTCTATTCCATGGAGCGCAGGAGGATGAGGGGTGATCTTATAGAGGTGCACAAAATCACGAGAAGAGTAGACCGGGTAGACGCACAGAGTCTCTTGCCCAGAGTAGGGGAATCGAGGACCAGAGGGCGCAGCGGTAGAGTTGCTGCCTCACAGCGAATGCAGCGCCGGAGACTCAGGTTCGATCCTGACTACGGGCGCCGTCTGTACGGAGTTTGTACGTTCTCCCCGTGACCTGCGTGGGTTTTCTCCGAGATCTTCGGTTTCCTCCCACACTCCAAAGACGTGCGGGTTTGTAGGTTAATTGGCTGGGCAAATGTAAAAATTGTCCCTAGTGGGTGTAGGATAGTGTTAGTGTGCGGGGATCGCTGGGCGGCGTGGACCCGGTGGGCCGAAGGGCCTGTTTCCACGCTGTATCTCTAAATCTAAAAAAAATCTACATCTAAATTTCAGGTTCAAGGTGAGGGGGAAAAGATTTAATAGGAATCCGAGGGGTAGCTTTTCCACACAGAGGGTGGTGGGTGTATGGAACGAGCTGCCGGAGGAGGTAGTCGAGGCTGGGACTATCCCATCGTTTCAGAAACAGTCGGACAGGTACATGGATAGGACGGGTTCGGAGGGACATGAGCCAAACGCGGGCAAGTGGGACTAGGGTTGCTGGGACATTGTGAGCAAGTTGGGCTTGTTTCCACACTGTATCACTCTATGGCTCTAAGACGAATTTGGAGTTGACAAAGCCCCATCTTGTTTTGATAGGCGCCATTCTATTTATGGGGCAAGTGATGGAACCCCAGAATTAACCCCGCCCCCCCCCCCCCCCGCGAAGACGAACTGCCGATACATCACATCTGGGAAACCGTGGAGAGGACTGGAATCAAACTGGCGAGACAACGAGCAAAGGCCTTCAACTCTACGGGGCGAACGAACATTCCTTCACCTGCCCGGCTGCTAGCAATGACTCCGGCCAACGTTATCGTCACGACCATTATCATCTGAAGAAGGGTGTCGACCCCCCCAGAACGTCACCCGTTCCTTCTCTCCAGAGACACTGCCTGACCCGTCGAATCACCCCATCTTTTTGTGACTGTCAAGTCAAGGAAAGAGCGAGCGGCTGGAACAATTCCACAACCCCCTCTCAACGCACCCAAGCCACGAGAAAATTCCTAAGACAATAGACAATAGACAATAGGTGCAGGAGGAGGCCATTCGGCCCTTCGAGCCTGTATGCACCTGCCATTCAATGTGATCATGGCTGATCATTCTCAATCAGTACCCCGTTCCTGCCTTCTCCCCATACCCCCTGACTCCGCTATCCTTAAGAGCTCTACCCAGCTCTCTCTCGAATGCATTCAGAGAATCGGCCTCCACTGCCTTCTGAGGCAGAGAATTCCAGATTCACAACTCTCTGACTGAAAAAGTTTTGCCTCATCTCCGTTCTAAATGGCCTACCCCTTATTCTCAAACTGTGCGTGGCCCCTGGTTCTGGACATTGCGAACATGTTTCCTGTCTCTAACGTGTCCAACCCCTTAATAATCTTATACGTTTCGATAAGATCTCAAGGGTTATGGGGAGAAGGCAGGCACGGGTTACTGATTGTGGACGATCAGCCGTGATCACAATGAATGGCGGTGCGTACAGGCTCGAAGGGCCAAATGGCCTCCTCCTGTACCTATTTTCTATATTTCTATGTTTCTATGTTTACCACCGTGGCCTACCGCGTATGAATAAGAAAAACAACTCCCTTTCCGTCCAAAATTTCCTCTCCAAAATTATCTTTCCTCGAGTGGTTTGGCTGCAGTTGGACAGGATCTGACAGATTTGGTTGGCTACCCACCAACTATGAACGGGTTAAGAACCTATCACCACCCTTATTTATTTATACATGTGTGTATATTTTTATATTCGCTGGAGTATATATATACCAAATCTTGAACTGTTGCATTGCGAAATGTCTTTGAAAATATTAAAGATCATCCTTTAGTTTGTAATATATTTTTGGAATTCATGTAATTTATTTCGATTTATTCACAAAATGCTGCAGTAACTCAGCGGGTCAGGCAGCATCTCGGGAGAGAAGGAATGGGTGACGTTTCGGGTCGAGACCAATTTATTTCACCTGGTTAATCCCCGGGATGGCGGGACTGTCATATGAGGAAAGATTGGAAAGACTGGGGCTTGTATTCTCTGGAGATTTTTTTAGATTTTAGAGATTCAGCGCGGAAACAGGCCCTTCGGCCCATCGAGTCCGCGCCGCCCAGCGATCCCCGCACATTAACACTATCCTACACAAACACACACACTAGGGACAATTTTTACATTTGCCCAGCCAATTAACCTACATACCTGCACGTCTTTGGAGTGTGGGAGGAAACCGAAGATCTCGGAGAAAACCCACGCAGGTCACGGGGAGAACGTGCAAACTCCGCACAGAGTCGCACAGAAACTCCGCCCGTAGTCGAGATCGAACCCGAGTCTCCGGCGCTGCATTCGCTGTAAGGCGGCAACTCTACCGCCGGGCCACCGTTAGAAGGATGAGAGGGGGATCTTACAGAGACGTACAAAAATTACGAGACTAAGTGGAGACCGTTGGGCCCAAAGTTCTCCTGCATTGGCAAAGCACCCACTCCTCCCTCCCTCCCTCCTCCCTCCCCCCTCCCAGGAACAAACAAACGAGAGTTTTAGTATATAGATAAAAGGACCGGACTAGTGAGACGCAGGAAAAATGTTCCCAATGTCGGGGGAGTCCAGAACCAGGGGCCACACACACACAGTCCATTTAAAGCTGAGGTGAGAAGAAACTTTTTCACCCAGAGACAATAGACAATAGGTGCAGGAGGAGACCATTCGGCCCTTCGCGCCAGCACCGCCATTCAATGTGATCATGGCTGATCATTCTCAATCAGTACCCCGTTCCTGCCTTCTCCCCATACCCCCTGACTCCGCTATCCTTAAGAGCTCTATCCAGCTCTCCCTTGAATGCATTCAGAGAATCGGCCTCCACTGCCCTCTGAGGCAGAGAATTCCACAGATTCACAACTCTCTGACAGAAAAAGTTTTTCCTCATCTCAGTTCTAAATGGCCGACCCCTTATTGGGTTGTGAATTTGTGGGATTCTCTGCCACAGAGGGCAGTGGAGGCCGATTCACTGGATGAATTTAAAAGAGAGTCTTTACCCCTGCCCATTTCTCCTGCATCCAACACGTCAACTTCAAGAACTGACTGTTCGCTTGCTGCCTAATATATCCCACCCCTTGACAGGTGCCATTGTAACAAGATGATCAATGTTATTCACTTCGCCTGTCAGAGGTCGTAATGTTTTGGCTGATCGGTGTAACTTCTGTGTAATCCCAGCATCTGGAGCTACTGCCTAGGCATCAATACCCCATGGTAGCACAGAACATGGCACATGGACTTTCATGCCCGCTTACACCATTATGGGCATTAACGTCACTAGTGCTCAAGATAGATTCTTGATCAGTGCGGGTGCCAGGGGTTATGGGGAGAAGGCAGGAAAATGGGGTTAGGAGCGAGAGATAGACCAGCCGTGATTGAACAGCAGAGTAGACTCGATGGGCCGAATGGCCTCATTCTACTCCTATCACTTCTGACCTTTCGTGTAGGAAAAGAAAACTGCAGGTGCTGGTTTAAATCGAAGGTAGGCACAAAATGCCGGAGTAACTCAGCGGGTCAGGCAGCATCTCAGGAGAGAAGGAATGGGTGACGTTTCGGGTCGAGACCCCTTCTCCCAGTCTGAAGAAGGGTCTCGACCCAAAACGTCACCCATTCCTTCTCTCCCGAGATGCTGCCTGACCCGCTGAGTTAATCCGGCATTTTGTGTCTACTTATGACCTCACGACTTATATAGTCCAGTCAGCCATGAAAATAAATCCTGCAGAAACACAGTCTGAAGAATGGTCTCGACCAGAAACGTTGCCCATTCCTTCTCTCCCGAGATGCTGCCTGGAGCGACTAGGCTTGTATACACTGGAATTTAGAAGGATGAGAGGGGATCTTATCGAAACATATAAGATTATTAAGGGGTTAGACACGTTAGAGGTAGGAAACATGTTCCCAATGTTGGGGGAGTCCAGAACCAGGGGCCACAGTTTAAGAATAAGGGGTCGGCCATTTCAGAACGGAGACGAGGAAAAATGTTTTCAGTCAGAGAGTTGTGGAATTCTCTGCCTCAGAAGGCAGTGGAGGCCATTTCTCTGAATGCATTCAAGAGAGAGCTAGATAGATCTCTTAAGGATAGCAGAGTCAGGGGGTATGGGGAGAAGGCAGGAACGGGGTACTGATTGAGAATGATCAGCCGTGATCACATTGAATGGCGGTGCTGGCTCGAAGGGCCGAATGGCCACCTCCTGCACCTATTGTCTATTGTCTGTTATAAGAAGATAACTGCAGATGCTGGTACAAATCGAAGGTATTTATTCACAAAATGCTGGAGTAACTCAGCGGGTCAGGCAGCATCTCTGGAGAGAAGGAATGGGTGACGTTTTGGGTCGAGACCCTTCTTCAGACTGACCCGCTGAGTTACTCAGGCATTTTGTGTCTACTTATGACCTTACGTCTGATATAGTCCAGACACAGCCATGAAGATAAATCCTGCGGAAACACAGTCTGAAGAAGGATCTCGACCCATTCCTTCTCTCCCGAGATGCTGCCTGTCCCGCTGAGTTACTCCAGCACTTTGCGTTTATCTTCGGTGTAAACCAGCACCTGCAGTTCCATCCGGCACATATTAAAATGTTCTATTCATTGCTCTTTGCAATCCAGGGAGCTTTGTAAACAAAAGTTAAGCCAGGGACTTATGCAGCGGCAGTCTTTTTAATAAAGAGTCTCCTGAGGCAGTGAATAATTCGGAGTCATCTGCTTACAATCAACCTCCTACAACTGCACAAAGCTCTTATTCACTTGTCCTCCGCTCCCGGCCTCCAGATGAATTCCTTGCGTGCTGTGACAGAGGTGTCAGAAGATGGTGTAAGAAAATAACTGCAGATGCTGGTACAAATCGAAGGCATTTATTTCACAAAATGCTGGAGTATCTCAGCGGGTCAGGCAGCATCTCAGGAGGGAAGGAATGGGTGACGTTTCGGGTCGAGGCCCTTCTTCAGACTGATGTCAGGGGGGGGCGGGACAAAGGAAGGATATAGGTGGAGACGGGAAGATAGAGGGAGAACTGGGAAGGGGGAGGGGAAGAGAGGGGCAGAGGAACTATCTAAAGTTGGAGAAGTCGATGTTCATACTGCTGGGCTGCAAGCTGCCCAAGCGAAATTTAACACGAACATCCACGACAGCGGATTCACCCCCATCCCGCCCTCCCCCCTCCCCCCCTCCCTCCCTCCCCCCCGACCCCATCCCCCCTCCCTCCCCACTTCCCCTTCTCCCCCCACCCCCTCACAATCCCCTTCACCCCTTCCCCATCCCTCCCCTCCCCATCTCCCCCACCCCCTGACCCCCTCCCCATCTCCCCTCCCTCCTCCCTCTCCCCCCACTCCCCTCCCTCCCTTCTTCCCTCACCCCCGACCCCCTCCCCATCCCCCCTCCCTCCCCCCTCCTCCCTCTCCCCCCATCCCCTTCACCCCTCCCCTCCCCCATCTCCTTCACCCCTTCCCCATCCCTCCCCCTCCCACCCCTCCCCATCTCCCCCTCCCCCATCCCCCCTCCCCTTCCCCCTCTCCCCTTCACCCCTCCCCACCTCCCCCTCCCCCCCACAGATGAGTAGATTGGTAACATTTCGGGTCCGGACACTATAGATATCTGAAGAAGGGTCCCGACCCGAAACGTCACCTATCCATGTTCTCCACAGATGCTGCCTGACCCGCTGAGTTACTCCAGCACTCTGTGTAACGTCACCTATCCATGTTCTCCACAGATGCTGCCTGACCCGCTGAGTTACTCCAGCACTCTGTGTAACGTCACCTATCCATGTTCTCCACAGATGCTGCCTGACCCGCTGAGTTACTCCAGCACTCTGTGTAACGTCACCTATCCATGTTCTCCACAGATGCTGCCTGACCCGCTGAGTTACTCCAGCACTCTGTGTAACGTCACCTATCCATGTTCTCCACAGATGCTGCCTGACCCGCTGAGTTACTCCAGCACTCTGTGTAACGTCACCTATCCATGTTCTCCACAGATGCTGCCTGACCCGCTGAGTTACTCCAGCACAAAACAGAATCAATTTTGTGTTC
Organism: Rhinoraja longicauda; assembly: GCF_053455715.1. Classification (NCBI taxonomy): domain Eukaryota; kingdom Metazoa; phylum Chordata; class Chondrichthyes; order Rajiformes; family Arhynchobatidae; genus Rhinoraja; species Rhinoraja longicauda. Next base: position 3,554,095 of record NC_135986.1, read on the forward strand.
TTGCAAACAAACAGTTCTTTTTGCCCTAAAATTAAAACATTGCTTCTCCCACCCTTAAAGCAAATGTACGGCAAACTGGAAAATTAAACACATCCTTAAAAACAATCCTTGCCCCTATAATTATGTGTCAGAACCGGCTGACTGTGGGTACTTTTGGATGAACTCCAAATATTCGCACAGAAGGCAGGTTTGGCCAAAATAACATTCCAACACACCCACTCTTTTTTTCCTTGCATATTTCTCCAGTCCTCACAACGTTTTGAATCATAGAAACATAGAAACATAGAAAATAGGTGCAGGAGGAGGCCTTTTGGCCCTTCGAGCCAGCACCGCCATTCATTGTGATCACGGCTGATCGTCCACAATCAGTAACCCGTGCCTGCCTTCTCCCCATAATCCCTTGATTCCACTAGCCCCTAGAGCTCTATCTAACTCTCTCTTAAATCCATCCAGTGATTTGGCCTCCACTGCCCTCTGCGGCAGAGAATTCCACAAATCACAACTCTCTGGGTGAAAAGTTTTCTTCTCACCTCGGTTTTAAATGGCCTTCCCTTTATTCTTAGACTGTGTGGCCCCTGGTTCTGGAGATGCTGCCTGTCCCATTGAAGTTACTCCAGCTTTTTGTGTCTATCATAGATTGTGGTAACTCAAATTTCACTGTACCTTAATTGGCACACGTGGCAATTAAACTGAATCTTGAATCGATTAGCAACGTTGGCGATTTATTTATTTATTTCATTTAATAATTTTATTTGAAAAAGGGGACAATGTACCTTAATTGACATTCAAACAAATCAACTCCCCCCCAACATTGGGAACATTTTTCCTGCATCTAGCTTGTCCAGCCCTTTTATAATTTTATACGTCTCCATAAGATCCCCCCTCTCATCCTTCTAAACTCCAGTGAATACAAGCCCAGTCTTTCCAATCTTTCCTCGTATAACTATTGTGCACGAAGGAACTGCAGGTGCTGATTGACACTGAAGACAGACACAAAGTACTGGAGTAACTCAGTGGGACAGGCAGCATCTCTGGAGAGAAGGAATGGGTGACGTTTTGGGTCGAGGCTTTCTACTGTCCATCTCAGAAGACTATTTTTATGCTCTATGCACTAATCAGGGATTGTGCTTAGGGTTAGCAATACTTTACTTAAACTAATTTCACTGTACATCTGTACATGTGATACTAAAAACCCATTGAACCCAAGGTAGACACACAATGCTGGAGTAACTCAGCGGGGGCAGGCAGCATCTCTGGAGAGAAGGAATGGGTGACGTTTCGGGTCGAGACCCCTTCTACAGACTGATGTCAGGGGAGGGGGGCGGGCCAAAGATGGATGTAGTCGGAGACGGGAAGACTAGTGGGAGAACTGGGAAGGGGGAGGGGATAGAGAGGGAAAGCAGGGGCTATCTGAAGTTGGAGAAGTCAATGTTCATACCGCTGGGGGTGTAAGCTGCCCAAGCGAAATACGAGGTGCTGTTCCTCCAATTTGCAATGGGCCTCACTCTGACAATGGAGGAGGCCCAGGACAGAAAGGTCAGTGCGGGAGTGGGGAGGGGGGAGTTGAAGTGCTGAGCCACCGGGAGATCAGGCAGGGTTAAGACGGACTGAGCGGAGGTGTTGAGCGAAACGATCGCCGAGCCTGCCCTTGGTCTCACCGACGTAGAGAAGTTGACACTGGAACAGCATAAACAGTAGATACAGCAGAGACATTAGAGATAACGGACCTCGTAAAAAACAGATTTTAACTGTGGTAAATATATATTACAAAAACTCTCGTTTGTTTGTTTGTTTGTTTGTTCCTGAACTACAGCCAAAACGGTAACACGATAGCGCGACAATTTTAGGCCCACCTTACTCACCGTCGTCCCTTTGGTGCCAATGGAAGACGTTTCATTGAAATCGGTGTTATATTTTTAAAGTTATTCACGTTTTAAAGTTTAAATCCATCTCCTAGGGAGGGGAGGGGGAGGGAGGGAGGGGGAAGGGGGAGACGAAGAGGAGGGGGAGGGGACGAGGGGGGAGGAGGAGGAGGAAGGGAAGGGGAGGGGAGGTGGAGGGGGGGAGAGGGAGGGGAAGGGGAGAAGAGGGAGAAAAGGGGGGGTTGAGGGGGATGGAGTGGGCAGGGAGGGGGAGTGGGGAAGGGGAGGGGGCGAGGGGGAGGGTAGGGGTGAAGAGGGGAGGAGGGGGAGGGTGGGAGGAAAGGAGGTGGAGGGGGAGGGGGATGAGTGGGGAGGGAGAGGAGGGGGATGAGGAGGGGGGTGAGAGGGGTGGGAGGGAGGTGGGAGGAGAGGGAGGAAGGGGGAGGGGAGGTGGAGAGGGGAGGGGGGGGTGGGGATGGATTGGGGAGGGGGAGGAGGGAGGGGGGTGGGAGGGCGGAGGAGGGCAGGGGGAGGGGTGAGGGGGGGTGAGAGGGAGGGTGCTGACCCAATGCAGGAGAGGTTTGGGCCCAACGGGTCCACTTGGTCTAGTATATACTAAAACGTTCACCCCTAATAAGCAAACTAGACAATCGGTGCAGGAGGAGGCCATTCGGCCCTTCGTGCCAGCACCGCCATTCAATGTGATCATGGCTGATCATTCTCAATCAGTACCCCGTTCCTGCCTTCTCCCCATACCCCCTGACTCCGCTATCCTTAAGAGCTCTATCCAGCTCTCTCTTGAATGCATTCAGAGAATTGGCCTCCACTGCCCTCTGAGGCAGAGAATTCCACAGATTCACAACTCTCTGACTGAAAAAGTGTTTTTAACATATGACAGATGGAATCTGTTTCACCCCTCAGGCTGAACAGGTAGCTTTGACTACATTTTTTCACATTCTTTAAATAGCAATATTATTCCCTTTGATTTGCGGAGATCTAAAGGGTGCCGACAGCGATCCACATCTATGGAAACCTAGCCCGATCTGTCCGTTGCTAAGCAGCAGATATATCCCGCCAGCTTGGTTTCGACAATCTTCTAAGGAAGTTGAGGCGTGGAAGTGAGGGGCTTGCTTTCGTTCAGCATCGATGTGCTGCGCCTTGCGTTTATACATGTGTACACAGAGGTGGGGAGTGAGTAAGGGGTTGCCAACTTTCTCACCCCCAAATAAGGGACAAGAGGGGCGACGACGCCCCCCCCCCCCCCCCCCACGGAAGATCTCGGATAAAACCCACGCGGGTCACGGGGAGAACGTGCAAACTCCGTGCAGACAGCGCCCGTGGTCGGGATGGAACCCGGGTCTCCGGCGCTGTGAGGCAGTTGTTCTCCAGTTACGTCACCCTGCCGCCCGGAGGGGGGTTGTAGGGGGGGAGGGAGAGGGAGGGGGGAGGGGGGGGAGAGGGTGCTGCACCAATGCAGGAGAGGTTTGGGCCCAACAGGTCCACTTGGGCCCAATAGGGCGGCACGGTGGCGCAGCGGTAGAGTTGCTGCTTTACAGCGAATGCAGCGCCGGAGACTCTGGTTCGATCCCTGACTACGGGTGCTGCACTGTAAGGAGTTTGTACGTTCTCCCCTTTGACCTGCATGGGTTTTCTCCGAGATCTTCGGTTTTCCTCCCACACTCCAAAGACGTACAGGTATGTAGGTTAATTGGCTGGGTAAATGTTTTTTTTTTTAATTGTCCCTAGTGGGTGTAGGATA
>NC_135986.1:3558215-3629883 GCF_053455715.1 Rhinoraja longicauda
CCTAGATGCTGCCCGACCTGCTGAGTTACTCCAGCATTTTGTGATACATCCTTTAATTCTGAGGCTGTGCCCTCTGGTCCTAGACTCTCCCACTAGTGGAAACATCCTCTCCACATCCACTCTATCCAGGCCTTTCAATATTCGGTGAGTTTCAATTAAGTCCGCCCCCCCCCCCCCCCCGCCCCCCTCATCCTTCTAAACTGTTATTTCATTTCAAGCTTTTCTTGAATTGTCAATAGACAATAGACAATAGGTGCAGGAGGAGGGCATTCGGCCCTTCGAGCCTGTACGCGCCACCATTCGATGCGATCATGGCTGATCATTCACAATCAGTACCCCGTTCCTGCCTTCTCCCCATACCCCCTGACTCCGCTATCCTTAAGAGCTCTATCTAGCTCTCCCTTGAATGCATCCAGAGAATTGGCCTCCACTGCCTTCTGAGGCAGTGAATTCCCCAGATTTACAACTCTCTGACTGAAAAGTTTTTTCCTCATCTCCGTTCTAAAAGGCCGACCCCTTATTCTTAAACTGTGAGGCCCCTGGTTCTGAACTCCCCCAACATTGGGAAACATGTTTTCCTGCCTCTAACGTGTCCAATCCCTCAATAATCTTATATGTTTCAATAAGATCCCATCTCATCCTTCTAAGTTCCAGTGTATACAAGCCCAGTCGCTCCTGTCTTTCAACATATGACAGTCCCGCCATCCCGGGAATTAACCTAGTAAACCTTCGCTGCACGCCCTCAATATCCTTCCTCAAATTTGGAGACCAAAACTGCACACAGTACTCCAGGTGCGGTCTCACTAGGGCCCTGTACAACTGCAGAAGGACCTCTTTGCTCCTATACTCAACTCCTCTTGTTATGGAGGCCAACATTCATTCCATTGGCTTTCAGTCAGTTGCAGCTGAGAGTTTTTTGCAAGCCAGTTTCTGAAAATCGAAAGATCTCGGGAATAGAAATAGGGTAAATTTGATGAAGGGAGGAATAATCTGTACCATTCGCCAAAAGTGGTGCATTTATCAATCCCATCAAACTGGGCATTTTGCAAGGTGTGGACATTTTATTCTCGCCTGTGACAATGTTTGTCGATCGAACAGCTATTCACGGACGTTTAGACGTTCAATCACTTCCCCCTTACATCACCGTCGTCAAGGCAACGCGTGCGAGTCTTCGGAAGCAGCTAGGGGAAAACTGCGAGACCTTTGAGCTGGCACCCATCGCCAACCTTCAAGTTAGTCTCGGAGATCGCTGCCAAGGACGAGAGGGGGCGGAGGGAGGTTTACCAGGATGCCGCCTGGGGGTTAGAGGGCAGGCACAAAATGGCGGAGTAACTCAGCGGGAAAGGCCGCATCTCTGGAGAGAAGGAATGGGTGACATTTCGGGTCATAGAAACATAGCAAATAGGTGCAGGAGTAGGCCATTCGGCCCTCCGAGCCTGCACGCACCGCCATTCAATATGATCACGGCTGATCATCCAACTCAGTATCCCGTACCTGCCTTCTCTCCATACCCCCCTGATCCCTTTAGCCACAAGGGCCACATCTAACTCCCTCTTAAATATAGCCAATGAACTGGCCTCAACTACCTTCTGTGGCAGAGAATTCCACAGATTCACCACTCTCTGTGTGAAAAAAAACTTTCTCATCTCGGTCCTAAAAGACTTCCCCCTTATCCTTAAACTGTGACCCCTTGTTCTGGACTTCCCCAACATCGGGAACAATCTTCCCGCATCTAGCCTGTCCAACCCCTTAAGAATTTTGTACGTTTCTATAAGATCCCCCCTCAATCTTCTAAATTCCAGCGAGTACAAGCCGAGTCTATCCAGTCTTTCTTCATATGAAAGTCCTGCCATCCCAGGGATCAATCTGGTGAACCTTCTCTGTACTCCCTCTATGGCAAGAATGTCTTTCCTCAGATTAGGAGACCAAAACTGTACGCAATACTCCAGGTGCGGTCTCACCAAGGCCCTGTACAACTGCAGCAGAACCACCCTGCTCCTATACTCAAATCCCCTCGCTATGAATGCCAACATACCATTCTTCGAGACCCTTCTTCAGACTGGATTAGAGGGTGAGGTTGGATAGATTTGGATTGATTTTCCTCTGGAACGGTGGTGGTTGAGGGTGGTATACAAAATATTGAGAGGTATAGTTTAGTTTAGTTTCGTTTAGAGATACAGTGCGGAAACAGGCCCTTTCGGCCCACCGGGTCCGCGCCGACCAGCGATCCCCGCGCACTAACACCGTCCTACACCCGCCAGGGACAATTTTTACATTTACCAAGCTGATTAACGTACGTACCCGCACGTCTTTGGAGTGTGGGAGGAAACGGAAGATCTCGGAGAAAACTCCACGCAGGTCACGGGGAGAACGTACAAACTCCGTAGTCGGGATCGAACCGGGTCTCCGGCGCTGCATTCGCTGTAAGGCAGTGACTGTACCGCTGCACCACTAGGTATAGATAGGGTAGACAGTCAGAACCTCCCCCCCCCCCCCCCCATCGAATGCACTGCCAAGGGTGGTGATGGAGGCAGACACTATTGTGGCATTCAAGAGGCTTTTAGATAAACACTAGACCAAGTGGACCCGTTGGGCCCAAACTCTCCTGCATTGGTGCAGCACCCTCTCCTTCCCCCCCTCCCCTCTCACCTCTACCCCCCCCTCCTCTCCCTTCTCACCTCCCTCCCGCTCCCCCCCTTCCCCCCTCCCTCTATCCTCCCCTCCCCCTTCTCTCCTCCCCCCTTCACCCCCATACCTCCCCTCCCCCTCCCCCCCTCCCTCCATCCTCCCCTCCCTCCTCCCCCCTTCACACCCCTACCCTCCCCCTCTCCCCCCTCCATCCCCCTCAACCCCCCCTTATCCTCCCTCCCCCCCCTCCCACCACCCCTCTCCCTCCCTCGGAGATAGATTTAAACTTTAAAATGTGAATAACTTAAAAAATATAACACTGATTTCAATCAAAATACTTGCATTATCACTAAAGTGACGATGGTGAGTAAGGTGGACCTAAAATGGCCGCGCTATCGTGCACCATTTTGGCTGAAGTTCGATCACAAACATACAAACAAATGAGAGTTTTAGTATATGGAAGTGCAGAGAATAGAGGGATATGGATCACTTGCAGGGAGATGAGATCGGTTCATCTAGGCATCAGGTTCAGCACACACATAGACTCATAGAGTCATAGATTGATACTGTGTGGAAACAGGCCCTTCGGCCCAACTCGCCCACACCGGCCAACAATGTCCCAGCTACCCTAGTCCCACCTGCCTGCGTTTGGTCCATATCCCTCCAAACCTGTCTTATCCATGTACCTGTTCAACTGTTTCTTAAACGTTGGGATAGTCCCAGCCTCAACTACCTCCTCCGGCAGCTCGTTCCATACACCCACCACCCTCTGTGTGGAAAAGGTTACCCCTCGGATTCCTATTAAATCTTTTCCTCTTCATCTTGAACCCATGTCCTCTGGTCCTCGATTCCCCTACTCTGGGCAAGAGACTCTGTGCGTCTACCCGATCTATTCCTCTCGTGATTTTGTACACCTCTATAAGATCGCCCCTCATCCTCCTGCGCTCCATGAAATAGAGACCCAGCCTGCTCAACCTCTCCCTGTAGCTCACACCCTCTAGTCCTGGCAACATCCTCGTAAATCTTTTCTGAACCCTTTCAGGCTTGACAATATCTTTCCAATAACATGGTGCCCAGAACTGAACACAATATTCTAAATGCGATCTCACCAACGTCTAATACAACTGCAACATGACCTCCCAACTTCTATACTCAATACTCTGACTGATGAAGGCAATAGTCAATAGGTGCAGGAGGAGGCCATTCGGCCCTTCGAGCCTGTACGCACCGCCATTCAATGTGATCATGGCTGATCACTCTCAATCAGTACCCCGTTCCTGCCCTCTCCCCATACCCCCTGACTCCGCTATCTTTAAGAGCTCCATCCAACTCTCTCTTGAAAGCATCCAGTGAATCGGCCTCCACTGCCTTCTGAGGCAGAGAATTCCACAGATTCACGACTCTCTGACTGAAAAGGTTTTTCCTCATCTCCGTTCTAAATGGCCTACCCCTTATTCTTAAACTGCGGCCCCATAATAATCTGCCTTCCTGTTCTTTCCACCAAAGTGTATGATCAGTGTCTACCTGTGTTTGTTATTTCAGAGCTAACGGGCATTAATAGCTGCTGTTAAATTATCCTGATGAATAGGATAGATAGGAAAGGTTATGACAAGAATTCTCTCCATAGATACTGGATCTATGCTGTTTGATGCCTGCTTTTCTGATGTTCGAGATGTTCTCTCAGTGGTTTGGCAGTGTAAACTTGTGGGCGGTTATGCAACATTAGACGGCAGTTCCAATTTACCGGGAGATTGACTATTGCTGCACCAGAGGAGCCTGGCCAACCCACGCCTGCGGTGACTATATGAAAGATCGAGCCAGTTAGTTCTAATCCTGGTAGACACAAAATGCTGCAGTAAATCAGGGATCTCAGGAGAGAAGGAATGGGTGATGTTTCGGGTCGAGACCCTTCTTCAGTCATTGCCAGAGGAGGTAGTTGTTGAAAGACTGGAGCGACTAGGTTTGTATACACTGGAATTTAGAAGGATGAGAGGGGATCTTATTGAAACATATAAGATTATGTATGTGCTGTTGCGTTTTCAGTCAGAGAGTTGTGAATCTGTGGGATTCTCTGCCACAGAAGGCAGTGGAGGCCAATTCTCTGAATGCATTCAAGAGAGAGCTAGATAGAGCTCTTAAGGATAGCGGAGTCAGGGGGGTATGGGGAGAAGGCAGGAACGGGGTACTGATTGAGAATGATCAGCCATGATCACATTGAATGGCGGTGCTGGCTCGAAGGGCCGAATGGCCTCCTCCTGCACCTATTGTCTATTGTTTGTGTGCCATTGTATGTTCGTTCTTAGTACCTGAACTGATGTACAGCGCTTTGATCAACGTGGGTTGTTTTTAAATGTGCTATACAAATAAAATTGACTTGACTTGATTATTAAGGGATTGGACATGTTAAAGGCAGGAAACATGTTCCCAATGTTGGGGGAGTCCAGAACCAGGGGCCACAGTTTAAGAATAAGGGGTCGGCCATTTAGAACGGAGATGACGAAAAAAAAATTCAGTCAGAGAATTGTAAATCTGTGGAATTCTATGCCTCAGAAGGAAGTGGAGGCTGATTCTCTGGATGCTTTCAAGAGAGAGCTAGATAGAGCCGAATGGCCTACTCCTGCACCTATTGTCTATTGTAGTTGAGCATTTAAAAGGCGCTCGGACAGCTACATAGGTGGTAAATGTATATGAGGCAAACTCGGGCAAAGAGAACTAGCTTAGACTGGAGCATCTAGCTGGGCTGAAGGACCTGTTTCAGTGCTGTGTGAATCTCTATCACTGCCCAACAAAAAAACTCCAGTGTCAGAGTGATGCCCAGTGCAAATTGGAGGAACAGCACCTCATATTTCACTTGGGTAGTTCTTACACCCCAGCGGTATGAACATTGACTTCTCTAACTTCAGATCGCCCTTGCTTTTACTCTCTATCCCCTCCCCCTTCCCCGTTCTCCCACCAGTCTTCCTGTCTCCGACTGCATTCTATCTTTGTCCCGCCCCTTCCCTTGACATCAGTCTGAAGAAGGGTCTCGACCCGAAACGTCACCCATTCCTTCTCTCCCGAGATGTTGCCTGACCCGTTGAGTTACTCCAGCATTTGGTGTCTACCAACAAAAAAAACTCATCTCTCCTCCCTGTTACATATTTTAAAGCTAAAAACCGGAGATAGCCCTGCATCCTAACAATAGACAGTCTTCCTACTTAATCTATTTAAATGCCTTCTGTTTGTGCGGTTACCATAATTTTTGTTTAGATTTTAGATTTAGAGATACAGCGCGGAAACAGGCCCTTCGGCCCACCGAGTCCGCGCCGCCCAGCGATCCCCGCACATTAACACTATCCTACACACACTAGGGACAATTTTTACATTTACCCAGTCAGTTAACCTACATACCTGCACGTCTTTGGAGTGTGGGAGGAAACCGAAGATCTCGGAGAAAACCCACGCAGGTCACGGGGAGAACGTACAAACTCCGTACAGACGGCGTCCGTAGTCGGGATCGAACCCGAGTCTCCGGCGCTGCATTCGCTGTAAGGCGGCAACTCTACCGCTGCGCCACCGTCGTGACATGATGAGATGGGGCCTGTGAGATGGAAAGTCTTCTATTGTCTGCGGATGCACTCTGATCACATGTGTGTGTTTCTTAAGTAGTGTGTTCAGTGATTGACCACATAATCTCTCTTTCAGAGTAAGTGCTCATCTTCGAATGTAGCACAGTTAGAAAAAATACCAGTTGTACCACATAGTACTGCGGCTATAAATACAATTGTCAGTAAGGCAGCAGGGTAGCACGGTGGCGCAGCGGTAGTGTTGCTGCCTTAGAGCGCCAGTAGGGATTGCCAAATTTCTCACTCCCAAATAAGGGACAAAAGGAGACGTCACCGACCTCACCCAGCCGGCAGCCACGTGCTCCCGCTCCACCAATGGCGGGCATTACACTCCTTTGCGTACTACACTTCAGTATTTCGACCGAAGATACTAGAGGAGCAAGATGAACCATTCCATCGATATCGCCTATACTGAAGTGTAGTACGCAAAGGAGCGTAACGTCCGCCATGTTAATAATAATAATAATAATAATATATTTATTTTATATAGCGCCTTATCACATGCTCAAAGCGCTTTACAAATACAATTAACATAGAGACAAACAGACAAACTATCCTGACGGAAAAGCGGCGAATACTCAACGCCAGCGTCCTCTCACGTCAGGGTCCGGCAGCAGACATCAAAAAGCACAAGACACACAGATACAATTTTTTTACACAAAACAGCCATCACAGTGATTGCTCTAGGCATACCCTCACTGTGATGGAAGGCAAAGTCTTATCTCCTCCTCATTCTTCTCCCGTGGCGCCACGAGGCGATCGAGGCTCCCAACCCCTTGAAGCCCCCACCGGGCGATGGAAAGTCCCAGGGCCGAGCCAAGCCGAGCAGGCCGATGAAAGTCCTGAGCCCCCACTGGGCGATGTAAAGTGCTGCGGCCGGGCCACGCAGGGCGATGAGGGGCCTGCGGGCGGGTTGATCAAACCTCGCGCTTCGGGGCGGTCGAAGCTGCTACGGCTGGAGCTCCCAAAAGCCGGTCGCCAGCCAGGGACCTGCGAACTCCCGATGTTGCGGTCTGCAGGGCCCAACGGCCGAAGCCTCCGAGATGGTAAGTCCAGGCCCTGCGACCGGAGTCTTCGAGGTCGATCCCAGCTGGAGGCCGCCGACTCCACGATGTTAGGCCGTAGCGCGAACGGAGATACGACACGGTAAAGGTCGCATCTCCGTTGAGGAGGAGATTTTAAAAAAGGTTTCCCCCCACCACCCCCCCACATACACAGAATTAAAAATAAAACAAAACGTACATTTAACATCGACAATGACAAAAAAAACACAAAAAAAAAACCGGAGAGACTGCCGGTGAGCCGCAGCTGCAGAACACAGCCACGCCCCCTTCGTCGGCAAGTAGGCAACAACCTCCGTTCGCTCTGCCTCTCGCAGTGTTTTGGGGGAACAGTATGTGTGATGATACCATTAAAATGCAGAATATATCTCATCTATCAATTCACAGATTTGTGTTATTTTTCTTTTTAAATGTTTCTGCCAACTAAAATGGCGTCGTGACCTACTACGGTTTTTAGGGTCGAGTGGTCTCTTTATCTTTGATTTCGACGGAGTGGTTCATCTTGCTCCTCTAGTATCTTTGGTCAGGACCGAGAAGAGAGAAGTAGGCGGAGGTTACGTGCCACGCATGCGCACTCCTCCCCCTTTAGTCGCCCGGACCCGAGTAGGTGGAGGATGTGCGACGCATGCGCACTCCGCCCCCTTCGTCGGTCGGACCGAAGAGAAGAAGTAGGCGGAGGACGTGCGACGCATGCGCACTGAAGAGAGAGGAGACGAGGGCGTGCGACGCATGCGCACTCCGCCCCCTTAGTCGCCCGGACCGAGGAGAAAGATGGCGGGCGGAGGTCGTGCGACGCATGCGCACTGAAGAGAGAGAAGAGACGAGGGCGTGCAACGCATGCCCACTGCGCCGAGAGGGAGGGAGAAAGTTGGCCCTTTCGGGTCCGGCGCAGTCTCCGCCTCCTCGTCCTCCGACAAATTCCGGAAACTGCCGAGGCGTGCCGTGGGCGGGGGTGACGCACGCGCACTCCGCCGAGAGGGAGGGAGAAAGTTGGCCCTATCGGGTCCGGCGCAGTCTCCGCCTCCTCCTCCTCCTCCGAGAAATTCCGGAAACTGCCGAGGCGTGCCGTGGGCGGGCTGGCTGGGTGGGGGTGACGCATGCGCACTCCGCCGAGAGGGAGGGAGAAAATTGGCCCTTTCGGGTCCGGCGCAGTCTCCGCCTCCTCGTCATTCCTCCGACAAATTCCGGAAACTGCCGAGGCGCGCCGTGGGCGAGGGGGTGGGTGTGACGCATGCGCAGCGCGCGATGGCCGAGTGACGGCGGGTGGCGGGGGCGGCAACGGACGGCAGTGGCGGACGCGAGGGAGGCAACTTTTGTGGGGACGGAGAAGAGAAGAGTCGAGGCGGGGGGATCGTCGTCGTCGCTGCTGCTGCTGCCGCCATGGTAAGCACACACTTTAAAAACCTGACATAAATGAATGTAGAAATATGCGAGAGAGAGAGAGAGAGAGAGAGAGCCACTCACCTGAGAGTCTCCATTCACCTGAGAGAGAGCTCCATTCACCTGGCTGAGAGAGCCACTCACCTGAGAGAGAGAGCCTCCACTCACCTGTCTGAGAGAGCCACTCACCTGAGAGAGAGCCTCCACTCACCTGTCTGAGAGAGCCTCCACTCACCTGAGAGAGCCTCCACTCACCTGAGAGAGCCTCCACTCACCTGAGAGTCTCCATTTCACCTGAGAGAGAGCCTCCACTCACCTGTCTGAGAGAGCCTCCACTCACCTGAGAGAGAGACTCCACTCACCTGAGAGTCTCCATTTCACCTGAGAGAGAGCCTCCACTCACCTGTCTGAGAGAGCCTCCACTCACCTGAGAGAGAGACTCCACTCACCTGAGAGTCTCCATTTCACCTGAGAGCCTCCACTCACCTGTCTGAGAGAGCCTCCACTCACCTGAGAGAGAGCCTCCACTCACCTGAGAGAGCCTCCACTCACCTGAGAGAGCCTCCACTCACCTGAGAGTCTCCATTTCACCTGAGAGAGAGCCTCCACTCACCTGTCTGAGAGAGCCTCCACTCACCTGAGAGAGAGACTCCACTCACCTGAGAGTCTCCATTTCACCTGAGAGAGAGCCTCCACTCACCTGTCTGAGAGAGCCTCCACTCACCTGGCTGAGAGAGCCACTCACCTGAGAGAGCCTCCACTCACCTGAGAGCCTCCACTCACCTGAGAGAGCCTCCACTCACCTGAGAGAGACACTCACCCGAGAGAGACACTCGCCTGCGAGAGGCTCCACTCACCTGAGAGAGCCTCCACTCACCTGAGAGCCTCCACTCACCTGGCTGAGAGAGCCTCCACTCACCTGGCTGAGAGAGAGAGACTCGCCTGAGAGCCTCCACTCACCTGTCTGAGAGAGCCTCCACTCACCTGAGAGCCTCCACTCACCTGAGGCTGAGAGAGCCACTCACCTGAGAGAGAGCCACTCACCTGAGAGAGCCAATCACCTGGCTGAGAGAGCCTCCACTCACCTGTCAGAGCCTCCTCTCACCTGAGAGAGAGAGAGCCTCCTCTCACCTGAGAGAGAGAGAGAGCCTCCTCTCACCTGAGAGAGAGAGAGACTCCTCTCACCTGAGAGAGAGAGAGACTCCTCTCACCTGAGAGAGAGAGAGCCTCCTCGCACCTGAGAGAGAGCCTCCACTCACCTGGCTGAGAGAGCCTCCACTCACCTGGCTGAGAGAGCCTCCACTCACCTGGCTGAGAGAGCCTCCACTCACCTGGCTGAGAGAGCCTCCACTCACCTGGCTGAGAGAGCCTCCACTCACCTGAGAGAGTGCCTCCACTCACCTGAGAGACTCCACTCACCTGAGAGAGCCACTCACCTGGCTGAGGGAGCCACTCACCTGAGAGCCTCCACTCACCTGAGAGAGCCTCCACTCACCTGAGAGAGCTTCCACTCACCTGAGAGAGCCTCCACTTACCTGAGAGAGCCTCCACTCACCTGAGAGAGCCTCCACTCACCTGAGAGAGCCTCTCACCTGAGAGAGCCACTCACATCAGAGCCTCCACTCACCTGAGAGAGCCACTCATCTGAGAGAGAGAGCCACTCACCTGATAGAGCCTCCACTCACCTGAGAGAGAGCCTCCACTCACCTGAGAGAACCTCCACTCACCTGAGAGAGCCTCCACTCATCTGAGAGAGAGCCTCCACTCACCTGAGAGAGAACCTCCACTCACCTGGCTGAGAGAGCCTCCACTCACCCGAGAGAGAGCCTCCACTCACCTGGCTGAGAGAGCCACTCACCTGAGAGAGCCTCCACTCACCTGAGAGAGAGCCTCCACTCACCTGGCTGAGAGAGCCACTCACCTGAGAGAGCCTCCCCTTACCTAAGAGCCTCCACTCACCTGAGAGAGCATCCACTCACCTGAGAGCCTCTTACCTGAGAGAGCCTCCCCTCACCTGAGAGCCTCCACTCACCTGAGAGAGCCTCCACTCACCTGAGAGAGCCTCTCACCTGAGAGAGCCTCCACTCACCTGAGAGAGCCACTCACCTGAGAGAGCCTCTCAATCACCTGAGAGCCTCTCACTCACCTGAGAGAGCCTCTCACTCACCTGAGAGAGTCTCCACTCATACACTCACCTGAGAGCCTCCACTCAACAGAGAGAGCCTCTCACTCACCTGAGAGAGCCTCCACTCACCTGAGAGAGCCTCCACTCACCTGAGAGAGCCTCTCACCTGAGAGAGCCACTCACATCAGAGCCTCCACTCACCTGAGAGAGCCACTCATCTGAGAGAGAGAGCCACTCACCTGATAGAGCCTCCACTCACCTGAGAGAGAGCCTCCACTCACCTGAGAGAACCTCCACTCACCTGAGAGAGCCTCCACTCATCTGAGAGAGAGCCTCCACTCACCTGAGAGAGAACCTCCACTCACCTGGCTGAGAGAGCCTCCACTCACCCGAGAGAGAGCCTCCACTCACCTGGCTGAGAGAGCCACTCACCTGAGAGAGCCTCCACTCACCTGAGAGAGAGCCTCCACTCACCTGGCTGAGAGAGCCACTCACCTGAGAGAGCCTCCCCTTACCTAAGAGCCTCCACTCACCTGAGAGAGCATCCACTCACCTGAGAGCCTCTTACCTGAGAGAGCCTCCGCTCACCTGAGAGCCTCCACTCACCTGAGAGAGCCTCCACTCACCTGAGAGAGCCTCTCACCTGAGAGAGCCTCCACTCACCTGAGAGAGCCACTCACCTGAGAGAGCCTCTCAATCACCTGAGAGCCTCTCACTCACCTGAGAGAGCCTCTCACTCACCTGAGAGAGTCTCCACTCATACACTCACCTGAGAGCCTCCACTCAACAGAGAGAGCCTCTCACTCATCTGAGAGAGCCTCTCACTCACCTGAGAGAGCCTCTCACCTGAGAGAGAGGCTCCACTCACCTGAGAGCCTCCACTCACCTGAGAGAGCCTCCACTCACCTAAGAGAGCCTCCACTCACCTGAGAGCCTCCACTCACCTGAGAGCCTCCACTCACCTGAGAGAGCCTCCACTCACCTGTCTGAGAGAGCCTCTCACCTGAGATAGCCTCCACTCACCTGAGAGAGCCTCCACTCACCTGGCTTAGAGAGCCACTCACCTGAGAGAGCCTCCACTCGCCCCAGAGCCTCCACTCACCTGAGAGCCTCAACACACCTGAGAGCCTCCACTCACCTGAGAGAGCCACTCACCTGAGGGAGCCTCCACTCACCTGAGAGAGCCTCCACTCACCTGAGAGAGCCACTCACCTAAGAGAGCCTGCACTCACCTGAGAGAGCCTGCACTCACCTGAGAGAGCCTGCACTCACCTGAGAGAGCCTGCACTCACCTGAGAGAGCCTGCACTCACCTGAGAGAACCTCCACTCACCTGAGAGAGCCTCCACTCACCTGAGCCTAGGTGAGGACACGTGACCTTACCTGGTCCTTGGTCCTCCAAAGTATTCCAGATGGAATTTAAACTGGAGGTGGTGGAGTGTGGACTTAATTAAGCAAGAAGGGGCTTCTTGGAGAAGAAGAGCTGCCTTAAATGTAGTTGCGTCTTGGGTTGAGTAAGGGTGAAGACTATACATTTGTGAGGGAAGAATTAATTGCTATATACACACATCTGTCTGACTTGGTAGCTGGTGTCTCGAATTGAATCGAATGCCCTCGTCTGCTCCTGACAGATGACCAAACCTATGGTATTTATTTCACAAAATGCTGGAGTAACTCAGCAGGTCAGGCAGCATCTCAGGAGAGAAGGAATGGGTGACGTTTCGGGTTGAGACCCAAGAAGGGTCTCGACCCGAAACGTCACCATTCCTTCTCTCCTGAGATGCTGCCTGACCCGCTGAGTTACTCCAGCATTTTGTGAAATAAGTACCTTCGATTTGTACCATCATCTGCAGTTATTTTCGTACACAAACCCAAACCTATGTTGAGCTGACCATTTAACATTTTGGGAAAAACAGGTCAAACGGTGGGCTTTACGTCTTCTACCTGAAGCTAGGTAGCCAGTCTGAAGAAATATTTTAAACTGTTGCTTGCAAACACTGAATTTTAAATCTGCAACTGCATGCATGAGGGACTGCACGTTTATAGCCCAACAGCGGCGGTTGGTGCAGTATCAACAAGACAAGACAAGACAAGAGGGGTCTCGACCCGAAACGTCACCCATTCGTTCTCTCCAAGACAACTCAGCTGCCTGACCTGCTGAATTACTCCAGCATTTTGTGATACCTTCGATTTTTACCAGCATCTGCAGTTATTTTCCGATACTACCTGAAGCCAGTGTATGTCCCTGGTTGCCTTGTATTTATGAATAATTGCCCCCGTCTCCAGGAATTCAGGCTTCATTCAAAAGCAAAAGTCGGAGAGTGGATGGAAGAAGCCAATTTCCAAGACGGGAACTGCTTGCTGGTGGTACCCTTTTGACCCCGTTCTTTTGTTTTTTGATTCTGATGATTAATTCATTGGGCAGATGAGTCTGGCTGCTTTGCACCTGAGGTAGATACAAAATGCTGGATGGAGTAACTCGGCGGATCGTGCAGCATCTCTGGAGAGAAGGGTTATTCACAAAATGCTGGAGTAACTCAGCAGGTCAGGCAGCATCTCGGGAGAGAAGGAATGGAGAGAAGGGTTGTAGTTCAGAGCTTATTTGAGGTTGTAGTGTTTAATAGCCTGATGGGTGCAGGGAAGAAGCTGTTCCTGAACCTGGACGTTACATACAGTTTTCAGGCTCCTGTACCTTCTTCCCGATGGCAGGCGTGAAATGAGTGTGTGGCCAGGGTGGCGTGGGTCTCTAATGATGGGGTGACATTTCGGGTTGAGACCCTTCTTCAGACTCCCGGGTTTTGCACCTGAGTATGTGTAGGAAGGAACTGCAGATGCTAGTTCACCCCGAGGAAGGACACAAAACGCTGGAGTAACTCGGCGGGTCGGGCAACATCTCTGGAGAGAAGGAATGAGTGACGTTTCGGGTCGAGACCCTTCTTCAGACTCCTGAGTTTTGCACCTGAGTATGTGTCTAGGAAGGAACTCCAGTTGCTGGTTCACCCGGAGGATGGACACAAAACTGCTGGAGTAACTTTTTAGATTTTTAGAGATACAGTGCGGAAACAGGCCCTTCGGCCCACCGAATCCGCGCCGCCCAGCGACCCCCTCACACTAACACTATCCTACACACACTAGGGACGCAGGTCAAGGGGAGAACGTGCAAACTCCGTACAGACGGCGCCCGTAGTCAGGATCGAACCTGAGTCTCCAGCGCTGCATTCGCTGTAAGGCAGCAACTCTACCACTGCGCCACCGTGCCGCCCTGGTAGTAACTCAGCGGGATGGGCAGCATCTCTGGAGAGAAGGGATGAATGGGTGACCTGTTCAAGGTCTGAAGAAGGATCTCGACCCGAAACGTCACCCATTCATTCTGTCCAGAGATGCTACCTTGTCCCGCTGAGTTACTCCAGCATTTTGTGTCTTATCTATTTGCGCCTGAGCTCTGGTTGCCCTTTGAGAAGGGGGCTATCACCCTTGACCCGTTCCGAGCCTCTCACCGCACTATTGGGTCAAAGAGGTTCAGGACTTGGACCACTGGTGATGGAGGCAAGCAAATATCTTTACAAGTCAGGATGGTGTGTGAGGTACTAGCAGAAATCTGTACGAGATGGTGTCCCAGCTGACTGATCTCTGTAAGTTTGGAAGGTGGGTTGTCAGATGATTCTGGATGGGCGATGCAGTGCATTTTATCGTGGGTATGCACTGTAGGCATGTTGATTTTACCAATACTGTACAAATTTATTTTCTCACTTGCACTCGAGCCTTCGTTCTCTAATGTTTCTGTGAGATTTTCTGTATCTTTTGTGAATTTTAAGGCATGAGATAGATAGATTCGTGATTAATACGGGTGTGCGGGGTTATGGGCAGAAGGCTGGAGAATGGGGTTAAGATGGAAAGATAGATCAGCCATGATTGAATGGCGGAGTAGACTTAATGGGCTGAATGACCTAATTCTGCTCCTATCACTTACGAATTTAGACACTAGTGTGTATTTAATTGCTCCACTACTTACTTACTCCATGTTATAAATTCTCTGGTCCCTTTCTGGAAGGGACCCACATTTGTCTGGCTTGCTTTTATACACAATAGTAACCATTACAGTCTGTGCTTATGTTTATTCACAAAATGCTGGAGTAACTCAGCAGGTCAGGCAGCATCTCGGGAGAGAAGGAATGGGTGACTGAAGAAGGGTCTCGACCCGAAACGTCACCCATTCCTTCTCTCCCGAGATGCTGCCTGACCCGCTGAGTTACTCCAGCATTTTGTGAATAAATACCTTCGATTTGTACCAGCATCTGCAGTTATTTTCTTATAGTGTGCTTATGTTTCCCTCCGGTTTATTCTGGTATTCTATTTTTTTCTTCCCTTATGAACATTTTGATCTTTATTTGCTGAATTCTATAATTCTATCATTTCCCAGGCTTGTCTGTTTTCTTTGTGAGAACGTTCCTTTGATTTATATTTCATTATTCTTTCCTGCAATCTGAATTTGGACCTTTTTTTCTGTGCATTAAAGCAATATATAATTGTTGTGAATGAGGTATTATTTTTATTTAAGCGCTGGCTATTTTCTCTCTTGTATCAGTTGTTTAATTCTGATTCCCAGTCAACCGCAGCCAACATGCCCTTTGTACCTTCACATTTTCTTTGTTCAAGTTGCATATCCTGTTTTCCAACTGAACGGCACTACCTTTCAATGTATTGCAAAATGTGATCGTATTAATGCTGATCTTTCCTCTTGAGCCCTTTTGTAATACTTCATTGTTTAATTTAATTGCTTATTACGAAATCTAAAATAGGCTGCAGCCTATTTTAGCCAGTTACTCAATTTATTGATCTAGAATTCTTATCTCTTCCAGAAATGTTTCCTCTACTGTGCTAATATTTATTTAAGTTGCAAGATCAATATGTAGATTAAAATCTCGAATGACGACAGTGTTACGAGCTCCACTAAGTACCTTATGTTACTTTGCCCTACATTATAACTAACATGTGGTTATTATAAATAACTTCCACCAACGTTTTCTGCTGCTTGACTCTACCCAGACAAATTCAAGAGTATTTAATTGTAATATGTACCTAGACTGGAACAATGACATTTTGCTTGCTGTAACTTTGTAGAAGATAGAATATGGAGCAGTACAGCACAGGAACAGCCAACAATGTCAGTTAGAGAGAGTTAGATTTAGCTCTTGGGGCTATCAAGGGATATGGGGAAAAAGCAGGAACGGGGTACTGATTGTGGATGATCAGCCATGATCATATTGAATGGCGGTGCTGGCTCGAAGGGCCGAATGGCCTACTCCTGCACCTATTTTCTATGGTACCGTTAAACTAATATCCTCTGTCTGCACGTGATCCATATCCCTCCATTCCCTGCACATTAATGTACCCATCTAAAAGCCTATCGTAACTGCCTTCACCACCACCCTTGGCAGCCTAGTTCAGGTACCCCACTGTGTTAAAAAAGAACGTTCCTGCATAGTTCCTTTAAACTTTCCCCCACTCAGTTTAAAGCTGTGGCCTCTAATTTTGGGAATTTCCATCATGGGGGGGGGGGGAGGGGGTTCTGTCTGTCTACCCTATCTATACCTCATAATTTTATATACTTCTGTCAAGTCTCCCCTCACCCTCCGATACTCCAGAGAAAACATTCCAAGTTATTTTGACCTCTCCACCCTCTGATAATGGGAGTCGGTGGAGGAATTTATTTAGCCAGAGGGTGGTGAATTTGTGGTATTCATTGGCACAGGTGGTGGTGGAGGCCAAATCATTAGGTATTTTTAAAACAGAGATTGAAAGGTAAGGGCATCGAAGATTACGGGGCGAAGGCAGGAGAATGGGGTTAAGAGGGAAAAATATATCGGCCATGATCGGATGGTGGAACCGACTCAATGGGCCGAATGGCCTAATTCTGCTTCTATGTCTTCTGAATTTATACGGGCAGCAGCCTGGTAAACCTCTTCTATGCCCTCTCCAAAATCGCCACATCCTTCCTGTTTTGGGGTGACCAGAACTGCACACAATACTCCAAATGCAGCCTAGCCAAAGTCTTCTACTGCTGCAACATGACCTCTTGCCTTGTACGCAGTGCTCGGACTGATGAAGGTTTGTATACCATATGCCTCCTTTACCACTCTGTCTACTTATGTCGCCATTTTCAGGGAGCTATGGGCTTGGATCTCAAGATCTCTCTGTACGTCAAGGCTATTGCAGGTGCTTTAAATGCAACTAAATTAGTTCAAATCACCAAACTAGACTGATCCAACCATTCAGTATACTCCCCACTGTACACTTGTAGAAGTTCGATAGAGTATTTGACGAAATACTGAATCTCCTCCAATTTGGGATCCAGTCTCTAATTATATATCGTAATATCTTAAGCCAAAATTGGTTCTGCAGTTTGGATGGATATGGGCCAAACGTGGGCAGGTAGGACTAGTGTAACTGGGACATGTTGGCCAGTGTGGGCAAGTTGAGTAGAAGGGCCTGTTTCCACACTCTATGACTCTAAGACTTTGAATGTGAGGAGAGGTTAGAGCATCAGAAATTAAGAGGAAGTTTAAGGAGATCCAATTTTTTTACTGAGCTCGTCGCCTATTCATATTCTCCACAGATGCTGCATGACTTGCTGTGTTACTCCAGCACTTTGTGTATTTTTTTTTTGGTAAACCAGCAACTGCAGTTATTTGTGTCTACAATAATGGAACATAGAAAATAGGTGCAGGAGTAGGCCATTCGGCCCTTTGAGCCTGCACCGCCATTCAATATGATCATGTCTGATCAACCAACTCAGTATCCTGTACCTACCTTCTCGCCATACCCCCTGATCCCTTTAGCCATTAGGGCCACATCTAACTCAATGAATTGGCCTCAACTACCTTCTGTGGCAGAGAATTCCACAGATTCACCACTCTCTGTGTGAAAAAAAACGTTCTCATCTCGGTCCTAAAAGACTTCCTCCTTATCCTTAAACTGTGACTCCTTGTTCTGGACTTCCCCAACATCGGGAACAATCTTCCTGCATCTAACCTGTCCAACCCCTTAAGAATTTTGTAAGTTTCTATAAGATCCCCCCTCAATCTTCTAAATTCCAGCGAGTACAAGCCGAGTCTATCCAGTCTTTCTTCATATGAAAGTCCTGCCATCCCAGGAATCAATCTGGTGAACCTTCTCTGTACTCCCTCTATGGCAAGAATGTCTTTCCTCAGATTAGGAGACCAAAACTTTACGCAATACTCCAGGTGTGGTCTCACCAATGCCCTGTACAACTGCAGCAGAACCTCCCTGCTCCTATACTCAAATCCCCTCGCTATGAATGCCAACATACCATTCGCTTTCTTCACTGCCTGCTGCACCTGCAGTCCTACTTTCTTCACTGCCTGCTGCATGCCTAGGTCTGAAGAAGGATCTCGACCCGAAACGTCACCCATTCCTTCTCTCCCGAGATGCTGCCTGACCTGCTGTTACTCCAGCATTTTGTGAATAAATGCCTACTTTCAATGACTGGTGTACCACGACACCCAGGTCTCGTTGCATCTCCCCTTTTCCTAATCGGCCACCATTCAGATAATGGAATTAGATAACAAGACGTATGGATTTATGGATTGGACAGGTTTAGAGGCACATGGACCCAACCCAGGCAGGTGGGACTGGTGCAGATGGGACATGTTGGTTAGCCAGGACAAGTTGGGCCAAAGGCCTGTTTCCACACTGTATGATTCTATAAGACTGCGGGCGTTTGGTGCAATGTGTAGCCTTGTCACAGAGCTAGGAGGAGTAAAATGGTTCCTTCCACTCCCATCTGAACCATAATTCAATGGTCCCATTATAAAGAAGGGCGCAACTGGTAAACAGTTAGTGGCGTGGTTGCATTTATCCAGTCTTTTGAATTCTTTGTGGATTGTTTGTCTCCGTGAATCAGGACATGACACCTCTCCCCTTTCACCGGATTGCATTTCCTTGGTTCTGCCAGCATCGGAATATGCCGTTCCTCTCGGGTAAAAAAACAGCTTCCTTGCCAACTTCAAACTGCCGTTCAATTGTTGAAGCCGCACCTGGATGGCTGGAGTAACTCAGCTGGGCAGGCAGCATCACTGGAAAACATGGGTAGGTGATGTTTTGAGTAGGGACCCTTCTTCAGACTGTAGAAGCGTCCCAACTCAAAACATCACCTGTCATAGTGTTATGCAGCATGGAAACTAGTCCCATCTGTCTGTGTTTGGTCTATATCCCTCTAAACCGTTCCTATCCATGTACAATAAGTATAATAAAATAACTGCAGATGCTGGTACAAATCGAAGGTATTTATTCACAAAATGCTGGAGTAACTCAGCAGGTCAGGCAGCATCTCAGGAGAGAAGGAATGGGTGACGTTTTGGGTCGAGACCCTTCTTCAGACTGATGTCAGGGGGGCGGGACAAAGGAAGGTATATAGGTGGAGACAGGAAGATAGAGGGAGATCTGGGAAGGAGGAGGGGAAGGGAGGGACAGAGGAACTATCTAAAGTTGGAGAAGTCGATGTTCATCCCACTGGGCTGCAAGCTGCCCAGGCGAAATATGAGGTGCTGTTCCTCCAATTTCCGGTCGGCCTCACTATGGCACTGGAGGAGGCCCATGACAGAAAGGTCAGAATGGGAGGGGGAGTTGAAGTGCTCAGCCACCGGGTGATCAGTTTGGCCAACGCGGACCGAGCGTTGGTGTTGAGCGAAGCGATCGCCGAGCCTGCGCTTGGTTTCGCCGATGTAAATAAGTTGACATCTAGAGCAGCGGATGCAATAGATGAGGTTGGAGGAGGTGCAGGTGAACCTCTGTCTCAAGTATCCATGTATTGTTCCCATGCGTTTTAAACGTTGTGATAGTACCTGCCTCAATTACCTCCTCTGGCAGCTGGTTCCATATACCTACCACTCTGTGTAAAAAAAAAAGGTTGCCCCTCGGGTTACTATTAAATATTTCCCCCCCTCACCGTAAACCTGTGTCCTCTGGTTCTTGATTCCCCTACTCTGGGTAAAAGTCTGTTCATTTACACTATCCATTCCTCTCATGATCTTATACACTATCCATGTTCTCCAGAGATGCTGCCCGACCCGCTGAGTTACTTCAACACTCAGTCTCACTTATTTTCCTTCCACAGATACTGCCTGACCTGCTGCTCCTCCAGCAGATTGTTTTCTGCTCACGATTTCAGTCTCTGCAGCCACTTGTGTCTTGGTTTAGTTTGCTGCCTAATCCATCCATGTTGGCTGCATTAAACCTGAGGCGAGAAAATACTTTTTTCACCCAGAGAGTTGTGAATTTGTGGAATTCTCTGCCACAGAGGGCAGCGGAAGCCAAATCACTGGATGGATTTAAGAGAGAGTTAGACAGAGCTCTAGGGGCTAGCGGAATCAAGGGATATGGGGAGAAGGCAGGCATGGGGTACTGATTGGGGACAATCAGCCATGATCACAATGAATGGCGGTGCTGGCTCGAAGGGCCGAATGGCATCCACCTGCACCTATTTTCTATCATGATCTTGTGTACCCCCACATGATCACCTGCCTTTTTTTAATGTATCATTTGTTTATTCTCAGTACCACTCCCAATCCTTTCTCTTTCAATTTACCTCCAAACACTCGTCCAACCTGTTCTTAAATTATCCTGGCATTCTGCAGCCTTTCAATCTCTTGGGGAAACAGGTTATTCCAGATTTCCGGCCAAAACAGAGACACATAGAAAATAGGTGCAGGAGTTGGCCGTTCTGCCCTTCAAGCCAGCACCGCCATTTAATATGATCATAGCTGATCATCCGTACCCCGTTCCGGCTTTTTCCCCATACCCCTTGATTCCGTTAGCCCGAAGAGCTAAATCTAACTCTCTTTTGAAAACATCCAGTCAATTGGCCTCCACTGCCTTCTGTGGCAGAGAATTCCACAGATTTATAACTCTCTAGGTGAAAAAGTTTTTCCTCATCTCAGTTCTAAATGGCCGACCCCTCATTCTTAAACTGTGACCCCTGGTTCTGGACTCCCCCAACATCGGGAACATTTTTCCTGCATCTACCCAGTCCAATCCTCTCAGAATTTTATATGTTTCTATAAGATCCCCTCTCATCCTAAATTCCAGCGAATACAAGCCCAGTCGACCCATTCTTTCATCATAGTATAAGAAAATAACTGCAGATCTGGTACAAATCGAAGGTATCTATTCACAAAATGCTGGAGTAACTCAGCAGGTCAGGCAGCATCTCAGGAGAGAAGGAATGGGTCATTCTTTCATCATAAGTCAGTCCCGCCATCCCAGGAATTAACCTGGTGAACCTTCGCTGTACTCCCACAATAACAAGAATATCCTTCCTCAAATTAGGGGGACAAAATTGCACTCCAAGTGCAGTCTCACCTGGGCCCTGCCCAGTGGACCTCCTTGCTCCCAAACTCAAATCCTCTTGCAATGAAGGCCAACATGCTCTGAGGGGTGTTTGCCTTTATAAAGGTGAGAGCGAGGAGGTGTGGCAATGGATTTCACTTTCGTGTTCTCAAGCCATAGTCGAGTAAACTGCATCATATGCAGTGCTTCCGATAATCTAATCCTTTTCAATCCACCTTTGCTGATGCTATCAACAAAATCCTTTAATCAAAGCAGAGTTCTGAAGCAACTCAGCAGGTTTAGTCCAAAGAAGGGTCCCACCCTGAAAAACCACCTGTCCATTCCCTCTACAGATGCTACCCGAGTTCTTCCAGCACTTTGTGTTTGCTCAAGATTTCAGCCTCTGCATTTCCTTGTGCCTAAAAAAATCCTTTAATTGAATTGTTTCTCCTTGTAGAGCAAAAACAACCCCAAAGTATTCAGTCATTCTTACACAAGGTAGTATAAGAAAATAACTGCAGATGCTGGTACAAATCAAAGGTATTTATTCACAAAATGCTGAAGTAACACAAGGTAGTCATAGCTGTTAGCAGTTAGGGAAAAAAAAACTTCAGATGCTGGTCTAAAATCGAAGGTAGACACAAAATGCTGGAGTAACTCAACGGGTCAAGCAGCATCTCGGGAGAGAAGGAATGGGTGACGTTTTGGGTCGAGTTTTTCGAAGGAATGGGTGACGTTTTTCAGTCTGAAGAAGGGTCTCGACCCGAAACGTCACCCATCCTTCTCTCCCGAGATGCTGCTTGGCCCGCTGAGTACTCCAGCATTTTATGTCTACCTGCTGTTAGCAGTTAGTTTACTTTGGAGATACAGCATGGAAACAGGCCCTTCGGCCACCGAGTCCACGCCGGCTGACAATCACCCGTATACTACCTTTATCCTACATAGTTGTGATAATTTACAGAGGCCAATTAACCCACAAACCTGCACGTCTTTGGAATGTGGGTGGAAACCGGAGCGCCCGGAGAAAGCCCACGCGGTCACAGGGAGAACGTGAAAACTCCATACAGGCAGCACCCGTAGTCGGGAACGAACCCGGGTCTCTGGCGCTGTAAGACAGCAACTCCACCGCTGCGCCAATGTGCTGCCCAGGCCATGCTGGTTAGACCAGCCGCATGGGCAACAGACCGAGAAGCTGGTGACGACTTTGGGTCAGTGCCCATGGAAAAAGGAAAGATCAAAGCAAAATTTAGAAGTTTTCTTCCATTTCTGGCTGCTGCCCAATTTCTCAATGAACTGTGAAATTATGGCATTGTGGCAAAATCCCAATTTACAGTAAATTGTGCCATAAAAACTGGCCATCCAGCCCTGACATTTAAAATCTCATGCTGAAGTTTGAATGGTTAACAAATGTTGCCAATGACTAGCAGTTGATTTAATACCTTCCCTCGAGCTTTCGAAATGGCAACTTCCGGAGGAATGTCCTCATTCTAGAAAAAAAGACACAGTGCTGGGGTAACTCAGTGGATCAGGCAGCATCTCTGGAGGACATGGATAGGTGTCGTTTTGGATCGGGACCCTTCTTCAGACTCCAGCCACTGAAATGTCACCTATGTATGTTCACCAGGGACCCATTCCTTCTCTCCAGAGATGCACTGGAGTAACTAAGCATCTGTACTTCCTTCCTACAAAGTCAAACCAAGGTTTTAAGCAGCCTTGTTATCTGTAAAGCAATCTTTATGTTACTTTTGTGCTGCCACAGGGAAGAAGATAGTACCTGTGATGGACTGGTTTAATTTGTAGGAAGGAACTGCAGATGCTGGTTTAAACCGAGGATAGGCACAAAAAGCTGGAGTAACTCAGCGGGTCAGACAGCATATCCGGAGAAAAGGAATAGTGATGTTTCGGGTCGACACCCTTCAGACTGTTGCAGAACTCTCGTCAGAGCGAGGAGGAGAACTTCTTCAAAGTAGGCATACCTCGAGGAGATTTTGCAGTGGGGCAGACGAAATAGCGGACTGGTTTAAGATGCAATAGACAATAAACAATAGGTGCAGGAGGAGGTCATTCGGCCCTTCGAGCCAGCACCGCCATTCAATGTGATCACGGCTGATCATTCTCAATCAGTACCCCGTTCCTGCCTTCTCCCCATACCCCCTGACTCCGCTATCCTTAAGAGCTCTATCTAGCTCTCTCTTGAATGCATTCAGAGAATTGGCCTCCACTGCCTTCTGAAGCAGAGAATTCCACAGATTCACAACTCTCTGACTGAAAACGTTTTTTCTCATCTCAGTTCTAAATGGCCTACACCTTATTCTTAAACTGTGGCCCCTTGTTCTGGACTCCCCCAACATTGGGAAAATGTTTCCTGCCTCTAACGTGTCCAACCCCTTAATAATCTTATACGTTTCGATAAGATCTCCTCTCATCCTTCTAAATTCCAGTGTATACAAGCCTAGTCGCTCCAGTCTTTCAACATATGATAGTCCCGCCATTCTGGGAATTAACCTAGTAAACCTATGCTGCACGCCCTCAATAGCAATTCAAGTTTCGCGTTGAATTGCTCCACTTTTAAATCCAATGAAAAATTCAATCATATGATGGTCATTCTTCCCCAAAGGCCCTTTCTCAGCAGGATCATCAATCAACACTCCCTCATTGCACAAAACGAGATGCAAAATTAGAACAGGAGATAATAGGAGCAGCAGTAGTGGGAGAAGGTTGTAAAAGGTTACAGATCTAGATCAACTGGGAACCCAGGCAAGGAGTATTGTGTGCAGTGCTGGTTGCTAGGCTAGAGTCATCGAGTGATAAAGCCTGGAAACAGGCCCTTCGGCCCAATTTGCCCCAGCTACACTAGTCCCACCTGCCCGTGTTTGGTCCATATCCCTCCTAGCCAGTCCTATCCATGTACCTGTCCAACTGTTTCTTAAACGTTCGGATAGTCCCAGCCTCAACCACCTCCTCTGGCAGCTTGTTCCATACACCCACCACCCTTTGTGTGAAAAGGTTACCCCTCAGATTCCTATTAAATCTTTTCCCCTTCCCCTTGAACCTATGTCCTCTGGTCCTCTATTCACCTACTCTGGGCAAGAAACTCTGTGCATCTACCCGATCTATTCTTCTCATGATTTTATACCCCTCAATAAGATCACCCCTCATCCTCATTCCTGCACTCCAAGGAACAGAGTCCCAGCCTACTTTCCCTGTAGCTCAGGCCCTCTAGCCCAGGAAACATCCTCGTAAATTTTCTCTGTACCCTCTCCAGCTTGACAACAACTTTCCCATAACATGGTGCCCGGATCTGAACACGATATTCTAAATAAGGCCACACCAACGTCTTATACAACTGCAACATGACCTCCTAACTTCTATACTGTACTCTGACTGATGAAGGATTCAATTCAATTCAATTTGATGATTTTTTAGATTTAGAGATACAGCGCAGAAACAGGCCCTTCGGCCCACCAGGTCCGCGCCGCCCAGCGATCCCCGCACACTAACACTATCCTACACCCACTAGGGACAATTTTTTACATTTACCAAGCCAATTAACCTATAAACTTTCACGTCTTTGGAGTGTGGGAGGAAACCGAAGATCTCGGAGAAAACTCACGCAGGTCACGGGGAGAACGTACAAACTCCGTACAGACAACGCCCGTTGTCGGGATCGAACCCGGGTCTCCGGCATTGCATTCACTGTAAGGCAGTAACTCTACCGCTGCGCCACCGTGCCGCCCTTTATTGCCACATGTACCTAGGTGCAGTCAAATTCTTTGGACACACGCAGAGAGTCGCCATGTATCGGGCACCGACCAAGTTACAAAAGTACTCATTAGAGTCCCGATGGTCCCTTTTTGTTCTCAATGGTCCACCTCATTCCCCCCCCCCACCCCTTCCTCTCCAGCCGGGTCCTTTATTCTCAGCAACCCCAATCCCCCCCCCCCCCCCCCCCCCCGCCGCCGTGTCCCTCTTTGTTCTCAGTAGCCCACCCCCCCCTCGATGTGATTTGGACTCTTTCTTAGTCGAATCCTTCCACAAAGCGAACGTGCCCACCAGCAAGCCATTTGTGACCAGCAATAGATCGAAACGCCTTGCAGCCTGTGAAATGGCGGCCAAAAATAGTCCCCTTGTCCCAGTTTCACGCTGCTGCATCCCCTGAGGCACCAACAATGCGGTCAGACTGTTTAAAAACATTCAGACCCCTGCGTGAGTTCAGTACCAAGGTCGAGAAACAAATGGAAACAAAGTGCCAGAGTAACTCAGCGTGGCAGGAAGCATCTCTGAAGGACATGGATAGGTGATAGACAATAGACAATATACAATAGGTGCAGGAGGAGGCCATTCGGCCCTTCGAGCCAGCACCGCTATTAAATGTGATCATGGCTGGTCATTCTCAATCAGTACCCCGTTCCTGCCTTCTCCCCATACCCCCTGACTCCACTATCCTTAAGAGCTCCATCCAGCTCCCTCTTTAATGCATTCAGAGAATTGGCCTCCACTGCCTTATGAGGCAGAGAATTCCACAGATTCACAACTCTCTGACTGAAAATGTTTCTCCTCATCTCAGTTCTAAATGGCCTACCGCTTATTCTTAAACTGTGGCCCCTTGTTCTGGACTCCCCCAACATTAAGAACATGTTTCCTGCCTCTAACGTGTTCAACCCCTTAATAATCTTATACGTTTCGATAAGATCTCCTCTCATCCTTCTAAATTCCAGTGTATACAAGCCTAGTCGCTCCAGTCTTTCAACATATGAACTGACTGCTTGGTCCTGATGGAAACAAAGTACCAGAGTAACTCAGCGAGTCAGGAAGCATCTGTGAAAGACATGGATAGGTGATGTTTTAAGGTCACAAGTGATGAATGAGTGAATGAATAAGTTTATTGGCCAAGTATGTGCACGTACAAGGAATGTGCCTTGGTGCTCCGCTCACAAATGACAACACAAACACACAGTCATTGGCCGTTAAGCCCATCAAGTCTACTCTGCCATTCATTCATGGCTGATCTATCTCTCCTCCTAACCAACGATACTACAGGAGCAAGATAGACCACTCGACCCTAAAAACCGTAGTGCGGCACGGCGCCATTTTAGTAGGCAGAAACTTGCAGAAACATTTTAAAAGAAAAATAACACAAATTGTGAATTGATAGATGAGATATATTCTGCATTTTAATGGTATCATCACACATACTGTTCCCATAAAACACTGATTACACTGCGAGAGGCAGAGCGAACGGCGGGTTTTGCTTACTAAAATGGCTCCTTTGCACACTACACTTCAGTATAGGCGATTTCAAAGGAGTGGTCCATCTTGTTCCTCTAGTATCTTTGCTCGTAACCCCATTCTCCTGTCTTCTCCCCAAAACCCCTGACACCCGTACGAATTAAGAATCTATCTCTGCCTTAAAAATATCCATTGACAGCCTTCTGTGGCAAAGAATTCCACAGATTCACCACCGTTTGACTAAAGAAATTCCTCCTCAACTTCTTAAAGGAACGTCATTTAATTCTGAGGTTGTGTCCTCTGGTCCTTGACTCTCCCACTCGTGGAAACATCCTCTCCACACCCACTCAATCCAAGGCTTTCACTATTCGATGTTTCAGTGAGGTCGCCCCTCTTCCTTCCAACCTCCTACGAGTACAGGCCCAGTGCCATCAAAAGCTCATAGAAACATAGAAAATAGGTGCAGGAGTAGGCCATTCGGCCCTTCGAGCCTGCACCGCCATTCAATATGATCATGTCTGATCATCCAGCTCAGTAACCTGCACCTGCCTTCTCTCCATACCCACTGATCCCTTTAGCCTCAAGGGCCACATCTAACTCCCTCTTAAATATAGCCAATGAACCGGCCTCAACTACCTTCTGTGGCAGAGAATTCCACAGATTCACCACACTCTGTGTGAAGAAATGTTTTCTCATCTCAGTCCTAAAAGACTTCCCCCTTATCCTTAAGCTGTGACCCCTGGTTCTGGACTTCCCCAACATCAGGAACAATCTTCCGGCATCTAGCCTCTCCAACCCCTTAAGAATTGTATATGTTATCATATGTTAACTCACTCATTCCTGGGATCTTTCTTGTAAACCTCCTCTGGACCCTCTCCAGAACCAGCACATCCTTCCTCAGATATGCCCAAAATTGCTCTCAATACTCCAAATGTAGCCTGATCAGCGCCTTTTAGAGCCTCAGCATTACCTCCCTGTATTCTATCCCGCTTGAAATAAATGCTAACGTTTTGGGTCAGTGCCTTTCTTCATTCCAAAGACATGTGGGTTTGTAGGTTAATTGGCCCTTTGTAAATTGCCCCCTAGTGTGTAGGGAGGGGAAGAGAAAATGGGATAACAGAACTAGAGTGAATGGTCGATCGATGGTCAGTGTGGATTCGGTGGCCTTGAAGGGGCTGTATCTCCAAACTTAACTAAACGTGCAAACTCCACACACAGACAGGATGGAACCCGGGTCTCCGATGCTGTGAGATAGCAGCTCTACCTGCTGCGCCACCATGCCACCCTTGGTATCCGCTGGTCATAGTGTCATGCAGCGTGGAAACAGGCCTTTTGGTCCAACTGGCCCACACTGAGCAACATGTCCCAGCTACACTAGCCCCACCTGCCCATATCCCTCCAAACCCGTCCTATCCATGCACCTGTCTAACTGATTTTGAAACGTTGTGATGTTAAAGTTCGGTTCTTAAAACAGGCACCAACATAAACAGTTAAAGGTAAACCAAGCAAAGCTTTAATTATTGTCAGACGGGAGTGGGGGGATCAGTGCTAAGAGTGTGTGACCATACTCAGCACCCCCCTTGCTTCCACTCAAAGATACAGCATTTTCGCAGCATTTGTATACAGAATTTGCAGCAAGAATGTTTAACACAACATTTCCATCAAATCAATCGATAGACAATAGGTGCAGGAGGAGGCCATTCGGCCCTTCGAGCCAGCACCGCCATTCAATGTGATTATGGCTGATCATTCTCAACCAGTACCCCGTTCCTGCCTTCTCCCCATACCCCCTGACTCCGCTATCCTTAAGAGCTCTATCTTGCTCTCTCTTGAATGCATTCAGAGAATTGGCCTCCACTGCCTTCTGAGGCAGAGAATTCCACAGATTCGCAACGCTCTGACTGAAAAAGTTTTTCCTCATCTCCGTTCTAAATGGCTTACCCCTTATTCTTAAGCTGTGGCCCCTTGTTCTGGACTCCCCCAACATTGGGAACATGTTTCCTGCCTCTAACGTGTCCAACCCCTTAATAATCTTATACGTTTCGATAAGATCTCCTCTCATCCTTCTAAATTCCAGTGGATACAAGTTGTATACACTGGATTATCACATTGTATTAGAACACAATATACTTGTCACCCTTAAGTCATAAACTATTTTACACAATAAGTCATTAGTCGAAGGTAAGGACCCTTATCATACCACAGGAGGTCCTGTTTTCACACTCCCACAAATAGTCAACAGTTAACCACATCCTAATCTTAACGAGAGCATTGTCCGTTGTCTTTCTCGGACGTCTTTCCCAGGGATAACAGGATGTACCTCTCTGGAGACTTTAGGATCACATGGTCATATCGTGCCTGGTGCAATTTTGCAAACATCAGCTATTCAGGACCCAAAGTTCAGGCTCATCCCGTTCATTCATTCTACCATTTTATTATTCCTGCGGTTTCCAGGGATTGTAAGTTTCGGCTACCAGACACATCCTTATAAGAAAATAACTGTAGATGCTGGTACAAATCGAAGGTATTTATTCACAAAATGCTGGAGTAACTCAGCGGGACAGGCAGCATCTCGGGAGAGAAGGAATGGGTGACGTTTCGGGTCGAGACCCTTCTTCAGACACATTCTTATGCGCAATTAGCATTCCTTCACTTGCAACAATATAGAAACTCCACAAGCATACAAACAGGTTTGCAGACAATGGCCAAGCATCCCATCATGCAAAGTTAATAGCCATTAACTCTTTCAGTGATAGTGCCTGCCTCAACCACCTCCTCTGGCAGCTCGGTTCCATACACCTATCATCCTCTGTGTAAAAGGGTGTTCTCCAAATGCTCAGGCTCCGAGCTCTGGAATTCCCTCCAGAATCCCCCTTGAGTCATTCTCATTAAATTAAGTATTGGGGCGGCGCAGTTGCGCAGTGGTAGAGTTGCCACCTTAGAGCGCCAGAGACCAGGGTTTGATCCTGGCTATGGGTGCCGTCTGTACGGAGTTTGGACAGGCTAGATGCAGGAAGATTGTTCCCGATGTTGGGGAAGTCCAGAACAAGGGGTCACAGTTTAAGGATAAGGGGGAAGTCTTTTAGGACCGAGATGAGAAAGTTTTTTTTCACACAGAGTGGTGAATCTGTGGAATTCTCTGCCACAGAAGGTAGTTGAGGCCAGTTGATTGGCTATATTTAAGAGGGAGTTAGATGTGGCCCTTGTGGCTAAAGGGATCAGGGGGGTATGGAGAGAAGGCAGGTACGGGATACTGAGTTGGATGATCAGCCATGATCATATTGAATGGCAGTGCAGGCTCGAAGGGCCGAATGGCCTACTCCACCTATTTTCTATGTTTCTATATTTTCTATTTTCTCCCCGCGACCGCGTGGGTTTTTTCCGGGTGCTCCACCCGCTGGTCATCCACCATCCTCTGCCCGTTTCAACATTGAGCTCATCTTCTTGGCTGCAGCAAGCAAGTGGCAATGAATAATTGCTGTTTGTACATGCACAGGAGTCTGCCTGTGCATCACGCTCGTGCCTGTACCCTTCACTGTCACCCCGTCGATGACTGAACGAGCCAGGACGAAGAATGGATCTTACGAAACCAAGTGCCTCTTGCAGCTTAGAGAAAGATTAGCATAAGAACCTGGCCGGTAGTGCTGCTGCCTTAACGTGCCAGAGACCCGGGTTCGATCCTGACCAAGGGTGCTTATTCACAAAATGCTGGAGTAACTCAGCGGGTCAGGCAGCATCTCAGGAGAGAAGGAATGGGTGATGTTTCGGGTCGAGACCCTTCTTCAGACTGCCTGTATACCTACACTGTGACCCCTGAAGTCTGAAGAAGGGTCTCGGCCCGAAACGTCACCCATTCCTTCTCTCCTGAGATGCTGCCTGACCCGCTGAGTTACTCCAGCATTTTGTGAATAAATACCTTCGATTTGTACCAGCATCTGCAGTTATTTTCTTATACTGACCAAGGGTGCTGTCTGTACGGAGCTTGTACTTTCTCCCCATGACCGCCCGGGTTTCTCCGGGTTTTGCTCCCACACTCCAAGGTTAATTGGCTTCGGTAAAATTGTAAACTATCGCTCGTGTGTGTGTGTGTAGGATAGTGTTAGTGTGCGGGGTGATCGCTGGTCGGCACGGACTCGGTGGGCCGAAAGGCCTGTTTCCGCGCTGTATCTCGAAACTAAACTAAAAAACAAGCAGGTTAGCTTGGATGTGGTTGTCTCCATGGAGTATGTTGCACTTGACCTTCTGAGTTTTCAACCTTGTGAGAGGAGGCGATGGTTTTTATTTGTGTTGGGTTTAGTGAATTCCGCAATTGGTAAATGTTACTGATTAACTACAAGGAATTTGAAGCCTCGTAGAACACTGAGGTCACAAAGGTATGAAAATATCTATGTTTCCAGACCAACATTTAATCTTCAGTCGAATGACCTTGACAAAAATGTTCCCAACGTTGGGGGAGTCCAGAATCAGGGGCCACAGTCTAAGAATAAAGGGGAGGCCGTTTAAAACTGAGATGAGAAAAACCTTTTTTTCACCCAGAGAGTTGTGAATTTGTGGAATTCTCTGGCACAGAGGGCAGTGGAGGCCAATTCACTGGATGGATTTACAAGAGAGTTACATAGAGCTCTAGGGGCTAGTGGAATCAAGGGATATGGGGAGAAGGCAGGCACGGGTTACTGATTGTGATCATGGCTGATCTACCACAATGAAAGGCGGTGCTGGCTCGAAGGGCCAAATGGCCTCCTCCTGCACCTATTTTCTATGTTTCTTTCTCTCCAACTGCCTCTATCAACGTAACACTTTAGACTCTACGATAGACTTTAGAGATACAGTGTGGAAACAGGCCTTTCGACCGCTGAGATTTTAGAAATTTAGAGATACAGCGCGGAAACAGGCCCTTCGGCCCACCGAGTCCGTGTCGCCCAGCGAACCCCGCACATTAACACTATTCTACACACACTAGGGACAATTTTTACATTTACCCAGTCAATTAACCTACAAACCTGCACGTCTTTGGAGTGTGGGAGGAAACCGAAGATCTCGGAGAAAACCCACGCAGGTCACGGGGAGAACGTACAAACTCCGTACAGACGGCGCCCGTAGTCAGGATCGAACCCGAGTCCCCGGCGCTGCATTCGCTGTAAGGCAGCAACTCTACCGCTGCGCCACCGTGCCGCCCAGCTACCACCCATTCACTAACCTACACACACTAGGGACAATTTTACAACTTGCCCAAGCCAATTATTCTACAAATCTGCACTTCTTTGGAGTGTGGGAGGAAACCGGAGCACCCGGAGAAAACCCACGCGGTCATGGGGAGAACGTACAAACTCCGTACAGACAGCACCTGTAGACAGGATCGAAACTGGGTCTCCGCTGCTGAGCGGCAGCAACTCTACTATTACGCCGCCACCCCAACAGACCATATAACGGTACATAGAACAGTTCCTACAAGGCACAGGCCCTTCAGCCCGCAATGCCTGATTGCAAGTTAAACAAAACATTTGCCAATGCTCAGAAAGCAAAATAATCCTTGCACTGTGGCACAGAAGTGATGTTGTTGCCTCACAGCGCCAGAGACCCGGGTTCGATCCTGACTACTACGGGCGCTGTCTGTACGGAGTTTGTACGTTCTCCCTGTGACCTGCGTGGGTTTTCTCCAGGATCTCCGGTTTCTTCCCACACTCCAAAGACATACAGGTTTTGTTGGCTTCTTGGCCTGGTAAAATTGTAAATTG
Source organism: Rhinoraja longicauda (assembly GCF_053455715.1). Lineage (NCBI taxonomy): Eukaryota > Metazoa > Chordata > Chondrichthyes > Rajiformes > Arhynchobatidae > Rhinoraja > Rhinoraja longicauda. The sequence goes on from NC_135986.1 coordinate 3,590,325, forward strand.
TCCCTAGTGGGTGCAGGATAGTACTAGTGTGCGGGGATTGCCGAAGCCCCGGCAATCCAGTGGGCCGAAGGGCCTGTTTTCACGCTGTACCTAAAACTAAATTCGACTTTTTTTTAAAAATCCATTACGTGTTGCTACATACCTCTCTGCTTCACACAACAGCTGGGAAACAGTGGCACAAGGGTAGATTTTTTTTAGAGATACAGCGCGGAAACAGGCCCTTCGGCCCACCGAGTCCGCGCCGCCCAGCGATCTCCGCACATTAACACTATCCTACACACACTAGGGACAATTTTTACATTTTACCCAGTCAATTAACCTACATACCTGCACGTCTTTGGAGTGTGGGAGGAAACCGAAGATCTCGGAGAAAACCCACGCAGGTCACGGGGAGAACGTACAAACTCTGTACAGACGGCGCCCGTAGTCAGGATCGAACCTGAGTCTCCGGCGCTGCATTGGCTGTAAGGCGGCAACTCTACCGCTGCGCCACCGTGCCGCAAAATGCGGGGATTGCTGGCCAGCGCGGACCCGGTGGGCCGAAGGGCCTATTTCCATGTTGTATCTAAAACTAAACTCAGCTGAGAAAAAATCCATTACGTGTTGCTAGATTCCTGGCACTACTTCACACAACAGCTGGGAAACACTCTTTGCTTCCAAAGAGGAGAATTGGTGTACGTGATCCTGACTGGTTTCGAGAAGGAAGCTGGGTCGTTAACAGATGGTTGGCGAGCCCGGATGGTTCGAGTGCCGGGGGGGTGGGGGGCACAGATTTAAAATTCTGCGCTAAAATACAGGGAGGATACAAAGAAAAACTTGTTTTGCAGCAAGGGGTAATGTGAACTGCAATTCACTGCCTGCAGGGAAGAGGGAAATTGCATGAATCCGAGCCTTTGAAAGACAAATGCGCAGCAAAGTGACGCAGCGGTAAAGCTGCTGCCTCACAGCGCCAGAGACCCGGGTTTGATCCTGACTACGGGTGCTGCCTGTACGTTCTCCCCGTGACCTGTGTGGGTTTTCTCCGGGATCTCCGGTTTCCTCCCACACTCCAAACACGTCCAGGTTTCTAGGTTAATTGGCCTCTGTAAAGATTGTAAATTGGCCCAAGTGTGAAGGATAGTGTTAGTGTGCGGAGATCGCTGGTCGGCGCGGGCTTGGTGGGATGAATGGCTTGTTTCCACTCTGTATCTCTAAACTAAACAATTAGATTGGACCTTACACCGTTCAGCCAAAACATTATGACCACTGACAGGCGAAGTGAATAACATTGATTATCTTGTTACAATGGCACCTGTCAAGGGGTGGGATATATTTGGCGGCAAGTGAACAGTCAGTTCTTGAAGTTGATGTGTTGGATGCAGGAGAAATGGGCAGACCTGAGCGACTTTGACAAGGGCCAAATCGTTACGGCCAGACGACTGGGTCAGAGCATCTCTGAAACGGCAAGGCTTGTGGGGTGCTCCCGGTCAGCAGTGGTGAGTACCGACCGACCGACCGACAGTGGCCCGAGGAGGGACAGACCACAAACCGGCGACAGGCAGGGTGTTGGGCGCCCAAGGCTCTTCGATGCGCGAGGGCAACGAAGGCTATCCCGTCTGGTCCGAACCGACAGAAGGTCGACTGTGGCACAAGTCACAGAAAATGTTAATGGTGGTCACGGGAGGAATGTGTCACAATACACAGTGCATCGCACCCTGCTGTGTATGGGGCTGCACACGGAGGACCAACAGCATATTAGGCAGGTGGGCATAATGCTTAGGCTCATCAGGTCATAATGTTTTGGCTGATTTTACACCTTGCTTCCGGTTTCCTCCCTCATCCCAAAGACGTGCAGGTTTGTAGGTTAATTGTCTTCTGCAAGTTGTCCCTAGCGTGTAGGATAGAACTAGTGTGCTGGTGATTGTGGGCTTGGGGGGCCGAAGAGCCCATTTGCTCGCTCCCTCTGTAAAACTAAAACCAAAAAAAATTCAGTGGGTCAGGCAGCATCTCTGGAGAACATGAATGGGTGATGTTTTGGTTCGGGTTGCTTCTGCAGACTCATTGCCCTGCTAGGGGCTGGCATGGACGTGAGCTGAACCAATTCTATGGTTCCAGACCCCTTGTAGTTTTCCACTTGCAGTTGATAGGACAGAGTTACACTTGAGCTTCAAGCCCTGATTCTCCACAACAGCAATCAATTTCTGACTAACCCGTCTCGATGCAAATTTTAAAGAGTCGACCGAAATGGTCAATAATTATACTGTAAGTTAATAGTTACCCTGCATTTGGTCTTTCATATGGAAATAAACTTGGCTCTGTTAGGGACCTTTTGAGATTGCAGTGCCTTTAACATACCTTAAATCGTTTTTTTTTGTGTTGTTATTAATGTCCGAGCCATTAAACTCCTTCTCCGTTGTCTGATCAGACAATGGGCGGGTGCAGCGATCATTCTGAGCAAAATGTGGTCATAGCGTCATCGTGGTACAGCATAAAAACAGGCCCTTCGGCCCACCATGTCCACACTGACTTGTTTTTTGCCCATCTACACTAATCCCATTTGCCTGCATTAGGACTTTGCAACACAATACAATACATCTTTATTGTCATTGTACAGGGGTACAACGAGATTGGGAATGCGCCTCCCATACGATGCAATAATTTAATTAGCTAGTCAGTATTAATTTAAACAACCCAATGAAACAAATTGTAACAGTTTTAAAACAGAATAAAGTGCAAGTAGATCTGTGCCGGTTCGCTGTGCGATGTGACCATCCGGCTCAGCAGGACCGGTTCATGGCAGCTATGGCCCTGGGGATGAAGCTGTTCCTGAGTCTGGAGGTGCGGGCGTAGAAGGCCTTGTATCGTCTGCCCGATGGAAGGAGTTCGAACAGACTGTTGCAGGGGTGTGAGGAGTCTTTGTGGATGCTGGTGGCTTTCCTGAGGCATCGTGTGTTGTAGATGCCCTCCAAGGCTGGTAGCTGTGTTCCGATGGTCCTCTGAGCTCTATGGACTACCCGCTGAAGAGCTCTCCTCTCTGCCTCCGTGCAGCTGAGGTACCACACTTAGATTTTAGAGATACGGCAGGGAGGCCCAGGTACGGGATCTCCGGTTTCCTCCCACGCTCCAACGATGGGCAGGTTTGACAATAGACAATAGACAATAGGTGCAGGAGGAGGCCAGGAATCAATCCTTCTCCATCTTGTCCATTGAAGTATCTGTCTCAATGCATCCTAAATGTAGCAATTGTAGCTGATTCCACCTCCTCTGTCCAGCACGGTGGCGCTGCGTGCCGCCTTACAGCGAATGCAGCGCCGGAGACCCGGGTTCAATCCCAACTACGGGTGCTGTCTGCACGGAGTTTGTACGTTCTTCCCGTGACTTGCGTGGGTTTTCTCCGGATGCTCCGGTTTCCTCCCACACTCCAAAGACGTGCAGGCTTGTAAGTTAATTGGCTTCGGTGTAAATGTGTAAATCGTCCCTAGTGTGTGTAGGATAGTGTCCGTGTGCGGGGATCGCTGGTCGGCACGGACTCGGTGGGCCGAAGGGCCTGTTTCACCACTGCGGGTACACCCAGAGTGGGTGACCCCTGCCCGACGTTGTTCCCTCCACACGGTCGGGCAACGTGTGACACTCACCCCTGCCCCTTACACACACGCACACACACGCGCGCGCACACACACGCGCGCGCGCACACACACACACACACACACACACACACACACACACACACACACACACACGCACACGCGCACACACACTCCCCACACACACACACACACACACACACACACACACACACACAGTTTCCTCCCACAGTTTCCTCCACAGTTTCCTCCCACACTGTAAAGTCTTACAGGTTTGTAGGTTAATGTAAAATTTGTCCCTCGTGGGTGTAGGATAGTGTTAGTGTGCGGGGATCGCTGGGCGGCGCGGACCCGGTGGGCCGAAAGGGCCTGCTTCCGCGCTGTATCTCTAAACTAAACTCAACACGCCTCAGAAATGAGCCACACTTTGTATTGGAACAATGAACAATACAGCACAGGAACGGGCTCTTTGGCCCACAATGTTTGTGTCGGACATGATGCAAAGTTAAACTGATTTCATCTGTGTGGACGTGATCCATATCCCTCTATCCCCTGCTCTTCCATGTGCCTAACATCCACTATCTTTTCTGCCTCCACCACCACCCCAGGCAAAATGAGTCTGAAGAAGGGTCTCGCCCCGAAACGTCACCCATTCCTTCTCTCCCGAGATGCTGCCTGACCCGCTGAGGCACTCCAGCATTCTGTGTCTACCACCCCTGGCAATCCGTTCCAGGCACCCACTATGCTCTGTGTAAAAAAAAAACTTGCCCCACACATCTCCATTAAACTTTCCCCTCCCAGTTTATAGCTGTGCCCACTAGTGTTCAACATTTCCACCCGGTGTAAAATGTTCTGACTGTCTACCCTATCTAAGTCTCTCATCATTTTATTTGTTGCGCTCAAGTCTCCCGTCAATCTCTGATAGGGTTGCCAACTGTCCCATATTAGCCGGGACATCCCGTATATTGGGCTGAATTGGTTTGTCCCATACGGGACCGCCCTTGTCCCATTTTAGGCCCGGACACTGTAGGCCCGGGAGCCGCTGTTGGCCTGGGAGCCGCTGTAGGCCCGGACACTGTAGGCCCAGGGGCCAGTGTAGGCCCGGACGCCCGGACGCCGCCTAATGGAGGTTGCATAGCAACCCGCCTCCCGGCCCAGGCGGCTGCCATTGGTGGAGCGGGAGCACGTGGCCGCTGGCTGCGTGAGGTCACGTGGGGCGCGGGTCGGTGATGTCACCTTTTGTCCCTTATTTGGGAGTGAGAAAGTTGGCAACCGTAATATCTGACATTCCAGATAAAAGAAATCCAAGTCTAACCAAGCACGCCCGGTAGCTGAAATGCTCGAATCCAGGGAGCTTTCTGGTAAACCTCAACTGAACCCTTTCCAAAGCCTCCACGTCCTTCCTCTGGTGGGGTGACCAGAACTGTATGCAATACTCCCAAGTGTGGCCTCAGCAAATACCTACAGAACTACATCACCACTTCCTGACTGTAGCCTTCGTTGCTGGGGGCACTGAATATAAGTAGAGCACACCGTTCTTCAGAATGAAATTGAATTGAATTGGGCGGCACGGTAGCGCAGCGGTAGAGTTGCTGCTTTACAGCGAATGCAGCGCCGGAGACTCAGGTTCGATCCTGACTACGGGTGCTGCACTGTAAGGAGTTTGTACGTTCTCCCCGTGACCTGCGTGGGTTTTCTCCGAGATCTTCGGTTTCCTCCCACACTCCAAAGACGTGCAGGTATGCAGGTTAATTGGCTTGGTAAATGTAAAAATTGTCCCTAATGTGTTGTGTGTGCGCGGGATAGTGTAAATGCACGGGGATCGCTGGTCGGCGCGGACCTGGTGGGCCGAAGGGCCTGTTTCCGCGCTGTATTTTAAACTAAACTCTCTCTCTCTCTCTCTCTCTCTCTCTCTGTGCTCTGGCCTCCACAGATGCGTTTCATGTTACTGTTCAGCCGGCAGGGCAAGCTGAGGCTGCAGAAATGGTACGTCGCCATGTCGGAGAGGGAGAAGAAGAAGCTCGGGCGGGAGCTGATGCAGATTGTGCTCGGACGCAAGCCCAAGATGTGCAGCTTCCTGGAGTGGAAGGACCTGAAGGTTGTGTATAAGAGGTGCGTCCGATTAAAAAAACTGACCATTAGACTCATGGAGTCATAGTGACACAGCGTGGAAACAGGCCCTTCAGCACAACTCGCCGCACTGGCCAACATGTCCCAGCTACCCTAGTCCCACTTGCCTGCGCTTGGTCCGTAGCCCTCCAAACCTGTCCTATCCATGTACCTGTCCAACTGTTTCTCAAACGATGGGATAGTCACTAGACAATAGACAATAGGTGCAGGAGGAGGCCATTCGGCCCTTCGAGCCAGCACCGCCATTCAACGTGATCATGGCTGGTCATTCTCCCCATACCCCCTGACTCCGCTATCCTTAAGAGCTCTATCTAGCTCTCTCTTGAATGCATTCAGGGATTTGGCCTCCACTGCCTTCTGAGGCAGAGAATTCCACAGATTTACAACTCTCTGACTGAAAAGGTTTTTCCCCATCTCCATTCTAAATGGCCTACCCCTTATTCTTAAACTGTGGCCCCTTGTTCTGGACTCCCCCAACATTGGGAACATGTTTCCTGCCTCTAACGTGTCCAACCCCTTAATAATCTTATACGTTTCGATAAGACCCCCTCTCATCCTTCTAAATTCTAGTGTGTACAAGCCTAGTCGCTCCAGTCTTTCAACATACGACAGTCCCGCCATTCCGGGAATTAACCTAGTAAACCTACGCTGCACGCCCTCAATAGCAAGAATATCCTTCCTCAAATTTGGAGACCAAAACTGCACACAGTACTCCAGGTGCGGTCTCACTAGGCCCCTGTACAACTGTAGAAGGACCTCTTTGCTCCTGTACTCAACTCCTCTTGTTATGAAGGCCAACATTCCATTGGCATTCTTCACTGCCTGCTGTACCTGCATGCTTCCTTTCAGTGACTGATGCACTAGGATCATTTCCCATTCACATTGAACCTATGTCATCCGGTCCTCGATTCCCCTACTCTGGCTAAAGGACTCTGTGCATCTACCCGATCTATTCCTCTCATGATTCTGTACACCTCTACAAGATCTCCCCTCATCCTCCTGCGCTCCATGGAATAGAGACCCAGCCTACTCAACCTCTCCCTGTCGCTCACACCCTCTAGTCCTGGCAACACCCTCGTAAATACACAGTCTCTTGCCCAGAGTAGGTGAATCGAGTACCAGAGGACACAAGTTTAAGGTGAAGCTATACCCACCACCTCTTGTGTAACAACACCCCTTGGTTACCGCTTAAATCTTTCCCCCTCTCCCCACTCACCCAAATCGTATGCCCTTGGGTTCTCTACTCTGGGCAAAAGACGGTGCATTTACCCTGCTTATCTGAGGGCGGCACGGTGGCGCAGCGGTAGAGTTGCTGCCTTACAGCGAATGCAGCGCTGGAGACTCAGGTTCGATCCTGACCACGGGCGCCGTCTGTACGGAGTTTGTACGTTCTCCCCGTGACCTGCGTGGGTTTTCTCCAAGATCTTCGGTTTCCTCCCACACTCCAAAGACGTGCAGGTTTGTAGGTTAATTGGCTGGGTAAATGTAAAAAATTATCCCTAGTGTGTGTAGTATAGTGTTAATGTGCGGGGATCGCAGGGCGGCGCGGACTCGGTGGGTCGAAGGGCCTGTTTCCGCGCTGTATCTCTAAATCTAAAAAAAATCTAAAATTAGGGGATTGTTTGTGGCTGGCGCTGGTTCGTCCGGGTCTTTTCTCACCTCCAGCTCTTCGCGTGTGAAAGAATGGGTCGACTAGTCATAAGTCAAGTCAATTTTATTTGTATAGCACATTTAAAAACAACCCACGTTGACCAAAGTGCTGTACATCAGTTCAGGTACTAAGAAACGAACATACAATGGCACACAAACATAACAGCACATACATAAACAGTTCACAGCGCCCCCTCAGAGTAGAAATAGGTTTTGAGCCTGGACTTAAAGGAGTGGATGGAGGGGGCAGTTCTGATGGGGAGAGGGATGCTGTTTCACAGTCTAGGAGCTGCAACCGCAAAAGCGCGGTCACCCCTGAGCTTAAGCCTAGACCGCGGGATAGTGAGTAGCCCCAAGTCGGCCGACCTGAGGGACCTGGAGATAGAGTGGTGCGTTAGAAGATTTTTGATATGGGGGGGGGGGGGGGGCAAGCCTGTTTAGGGCTTTGTATGTGAACAGGAGGAGCTTGAAGTTGATTCTGTACCGTACTGGGAGCCAGTGGAGAGAGCCCAGAATCGGGGTGATGTGGTCCCTTTTACGGGTACCCGTCAGGAGTCTCGCTGCGGCGTTTTGGACCAATTGCAGGCGGGACAGGGATGATTGGCTGGGCTTGTATTCACTGGAATTTAGAAGGATGAGAGGGGATCTTATCGAAAAGTATAAAATTCTTATGGGATTGGACAGGCTAGATGCAGGTAAAATGTTCCCGATGTTGGGGGAAGGTCCAGAACTGGGGGTCACAGTGTATAAGAAAATAACTGCAGATGCTGGTACAAATCGAAGGTCAGGTCAGGCAGCATCTCAGGAGAGAAGGAATGGGTGACGTTTCGGGTCGAGTCCCTTCTTCAGAATTCAGGGGTCACAGTGTAGGTATACAGGGTCGGCCATTTAGGACTGAGATGAAAAACCTTTTCCACCCAGAGAGTTGTGAATCTGTGGAATTCTCTGCCACAGAAGGCAGCGGAGGCCAATTCACTGGCTGTTTTCAAGAGAGAGTTGGATTTAGCTCTTAGGGCTAACGGAATCAAGGGATATGGGGGGAAAAAGCAGGAACGGGGTACTGATTTTAGATGATCAGCCATGATCGTATTGAATCTCGGAAGAATGGGAACAGAAGTTCTAGAGGGGAAAAGAAATTAAGGGCAGGGCCAATTGTGAACGATGTGAGAGGGGAGGTAAATACAGAAGTTAAAGTGTTGTACTTAAATGCGCGTAGTATAAAAAATAAAGTGGATGAGCTTGAGGCTCAGTTAGTCATGGGCAAGTATGATGTTGTAGGGATCACTGAGACATGGCTACAAGAGGACCAGGGCTGGGAACTGAATATTCAGGGGTACACAACGTATAGAAAAGACAGACAGGTGGGCAGAGGGGGTGGGGTTGCTCTGATGGTAAGGAATGATATTCATTCCCTTGCAAGGGGTGACATAGAATCAGGAGATGTTGAATCAGTATGGATAGAAATGAGAAATTGTAAGGGTAAAAAGACCCTAATGGGAGTTATCTATAGGCCCCCAAACAGTAGCCTCGACATAGGGTGCAAGTTGAATCAGGAGATAAAATTGGCGTGTCAAAAATGTAATGCTACGGTGGTTATGGGAGATTTCAACATGCAGGTAGACTGGGAAAATCAGGTTGGAAATGGACCCCAGGAAAGAGAGTTTGTAGAGTGCCTTCGAGATGGATTCTTAGAACAGCTTGTACTGGAGCCTACCAGGGAGAAGGCAATTCTGGATTTAGTGTTGTGTAATGATCCTGATCTGATAAGGGGACTAGAGGTAAAAGAGCCATTAGGAGGCAGTGATCACAACATGATAAGTTTTACTCTGCAAATGGAAAGGCAGAAGGGAAAATCGGAAGTGTCAGTATTACAGTATAGCAAAGGGGATTACAGAGGCATGAGGCAGGAGCTGGCCAAAATTGACTGGAAGGAGGCCCTAGCAGGGAAGACGGTAGAACAGCAATGGCAGGTATTCCTGGGAATAATGCAGAGGTTGCAGGATCAATTTATTCCAAAGAGGTGGAAAGACTCTAAGGGGAGTAAGAGACACCTGTGGCTGACAAGGGAAGTCAGGGACAGCATAAAAATTAAGGAGAGGAAGTATAACATAGCAAAGAAGAGTGGGAAGACAGAGGATTGGGACTCTTTTAAAGAGCAACAAAAGTTAACTAAAAAGGCAATACGGGGAGAAAAGATGAGGTACGAGGGTAAACTAGCCAATAATATAAAGGAGGATAGCAAAAGTTTTTTTAGGTACGTGAAGAGGAAAAAAATAGTCAAGGCAAATGTGGGTCCCTTGAAGACAGAAGCAGGGGAATTTATTATGGGGAACAAAGAAATGGCAGACGAGTTAAACCGTTACTTTGGATCTGTCTTCACTGAGGAAGATACACACAATCTCCCAAATGTTCTAGGGGCCGGAGAACCTAGGGTGATGGAGGAACTGAAGGAAATCCACATTAGGCAGGAAATGGTTTTGGGTAGACTGATGGGACTGAAGGCTGATAAATCCCCAGGGCCTGATGGTCTGCATCCCAGAGTACTTAAGGAGGTGGCTCTAGAAATAGTGGAAGCATTGGAGATCATTTTTCAATGTTCTATAGATTCAGGATCAGTTCCTGTGGATTGGAGGATAGCAAATGTTATCCCACTTTTTAAGAAAGGAGGGAGAGAGAAAACGGGTAATTATAGACCAGTTAGTCTGACATCAGTGGTGGGGAAGATGCTGGAGTCAATTATAAAAGATGAAATTGCTGAGCATTTGGATAGCAGTAACGGGATCATTCCGAGTCAGCATGGATTTACGAAGGGGAAATCATGCTTGACAAATCTACTGGAATTTTTTAAGGATGTAACTAGGAAAATTGACAAGGGAGAGTCAGTGGATGTGGTGTACCTCGACTTTCAGAAAGCCTTCGACAAGGTCCCACATAGGAGATTAGTGGGCAAAATTAGGGCACATGGTATTGGGGGTAGGGTACTGACATGGATAGAAAATTGGTTGACAGACAGAAAGCAAAGAGTGGGGATAAATGGGTCCCTTTCGGAATGGCAGGCAGTGACCAGTGGGGTACCGCAAGGTTCGGTGCTGGGACCCCAGCTATTTACGATATACATTAATGACTTAGACGAAGGGATTAAAAGTACCATTAGCAAATTTGCAGATGATACTAAGTTGGGGGGTAGTGTGAATTGTGAGGAAGATGCAATAAGGCTGCAGGGTGACTTGGACAGGTTGTGTGAGTGGGCGGATACATGGCAGATGCAGTTTAATGTAGATAAGTGTGAGGTTATTCACTTTGGAAGTAAGAATAGAAAGGCAGATTATTATCTGAATGGTGTCAAGTTAGGAGGAGGGGGAGTTCAACGAGATCTGGGTGTCCTAGTGCATCAGTCAATGAAAGGAAGCATGCAGGTACAGCAGGCAGTGAAGAAAGCCAATGGAATGTTGGCCTTCGTAACAAGAGGAGTTGAGTATAGGAGCAAAGAGGTCCTTCTACAGTTGTACCGGGCCCTGGTGAGACCGCACCTGGAGTACTGTGTGCAGTTTTGGTCTCCAAATTTGAGGAAGGATATTCTTGCTATGGAGGGCGTGCAGCGTAGGTTCACTAGGTTAATTCCCGGAATGGCGGGACTGTCGTATGTTGAAAGGCTGGAGCGATTGGGCTTGTATACACTGGAATTTAGAAGGATGAGGGGGGATCTTATTGAAACATATAAGATAATTAGGGGATTGGACACATTAGAGGCAGATAACATGTTCCCAATGTTGGGGGAGTCCAGAACAAGGGGCCACAGTTTAAGAATAAGGGGTAGGCCATTTAGAACGGAGATGAGGAAGAACTTTTTCAGTCAGAGGGTGGTGAAGGTGTGGAATTCTCTGCCTCAGAAGGCAGTGGAGGCCAGTTCGTTGGATGCTTTCAAGAGAGAGCTGGATAGAGCTCTTAAGGATAGCGGAGTGAGGGGGTATGGGGAGAAGGCAGGAACGGGGTACTGATTGAGAGTGATCACCCATGATCGCATTGAATGGCGGTGCTGGCTCGAAGGGCTGAATGGCCTACTCCTGCACCTATTGTCTATTGTCTATTGAATGGCAGTGCTGTCTCGAAGGGCCCAATGGTCTACTCCTGCACCTATTTTTCTGTTTCTATGCCACTCCCCTGAGGTTTTAACCGAGCGCTACTAATAATAAATACAAAGCTAGGTGGCAGTGTGGTCTGTAGGGAAGCTTCAGGGCGACGTTCCGTTTCCAGGAACAGTCGACTCAAGCAGATGAGGCCGTGACTGATGAAAAATAATGTGGAAAAATCTGAGGTCATCCAATTTGGCAGGGAAAAAAAACCAGAAAGGCAAATTTTTATTTTAAGTGGTGAGCGGTGTTCAGAGAGACCTGGTTGTCTTTGTACTTTACGTTCCTATGCAGGTTCAGCAAAGCAATTAAAAAGTGAAATGATATGTGGGCCTTTAATGTAAGAGGTTTAGATACAGTTGTTTTCCATCTCTGCTGAGATTAGACAATAAACAATAGGTGCAGGAGGAGGCCATTCGGCCCTTCGAGCCAGCACCGCCATTCAATGTGATCATGGCTGATCATTCTCAATCAGTACCCCGTTCCTGCCTTCTCCCCATACCCCCTGACTCCGCTATCCTTAAGAGCTCTATCTAGCTCTCTCTTGAATGCATTCAGATAATTGGCCTCCACTGCCTTCTGAGGCAGAGATCTCCACAGATTCACAACTCTGATTGAAAAGGTTTTTCCTCATCTCAGTTCTAAATGGCCGACCCCTTATTCTTAAACTGTGGCCCCTTGTTCTGGACTCCCCCAACATTGGGAACATGTTTCCTGCCTCTAACGTGTCCAACCCCTTAATAATCTTATACGTTTCGATAAGATCTCCTCTCATCCTTCTAAATTCCAGTGTATACAAGCCTAGTCGCTCCAGTCTTTCAACATATGATAGTCCCGCCATTCCGGGAATTAACCTAGTAAACCTACGCTGCACGCCCTCAATAGCAAGAATTGCATCAGGAATGTTTGTTTAGTTTAGAGACACAGCGCTGAAACATGCCCTTTCGGCCCACCGGGTCCGCGCCGACCAGTGATCCCCGAACATTAACACTATCCTATATCCACTAGGGACAATTTTTACATTTACCAAGCCAATTAACCGACATACCTGTACGTCTTTGGAGTGTGGGAGGAAACAGAAGATCTTGGGGAAAACCCACGCAGGTCAGGGGGAGAACGGACAAACTCCGTACAGACGGCGCCCGTAGCCGGGATGGTACCCGGGTCTCTGGCGCTGCATTCGCTGTAAGGCGGCAACTCTGCCGCCGCGCCACCGTGACCGCCCTTCTTGCCCCGGAGACACAAGAGGCTGCGGGAAGGTGGCACTTAAAGGTCAGGCGTGATCTTACTGGAGGGTGGATCGGCATGGTGGCGCAGCGGTAGAGTTGCTGCCTCACAGCGCCAGGGACCCGGGTTCGATCCCGACCACGGGCGCCGTCTGTACGGAGTTTGTACGTTCTCCCCGTGACCCGCGTGGGTTTTCTTCAGTTTCCTCCCACACTCCAAAGACGTACAGGTTTGTAGGTTAATTGGCTTGGTATAAAATCTAAAATTGCCCCTTGTGTGTGTGTGTGTGTGTGTGTGTGTGTGTGTGTGTGTGTAGGATAGTGTTAATGTGCGGGGATTGCTGGTCGGCGTGGGCCGAAGGGCCTGATTCCGTCTTGCATCTGTAAGCTAAACTAAGCAGCTGATAGATTTTTGGATATGGCATTTAGTGGCACTTTAGTTATAGGTCAGTCATGATCTAACTCGAGGGTGGATTTGACATCTGAATGCTATTTCTCATATTTCCCTCCCTCGTCCCTTGTTCGCTCTGTCTATTTACCTTGGATGAATCACTGAGCCTCCCACCTTCAATCATTATTCCGTGGAGGAGGAATGTTGCTGTTGACTAGAAAATGAATTAAACCAGTCACTTAAATGCTATGGTTACGAGAACAAATCAGTACCCTGTGATGAGTGACTCACTCCCTGACTCTGCTCTCCGCAACATCAAACAGGACCAGGCCCTTTGGCCCACAAAGTCCGTGCTGTACATGTTACTAAGATGAACTGATCTCTTCTGCCTGCACATGACTCATGTTCCTCCATATCCTGCATAGCTGATGGCTTAACTTTGCACGAAACGTTATTCCCTTATCATGTATCATCTATACACGGTAATAGACAATAGACAATAGGTGCAGGAGGAGGCCATTCGGCCCTTCGAGCCAGCGCCATTCAATGTGATAATGGCTGATCATTCTCAATCAGTACCCCGTTCCTGCCTTCTCCCCATACCCCCTGACTCCGTTATCCTTAAGAGCTCTATCCAGCTCTCTCTTGAATGCATTCAGAGAATTGGCCTCCACTGCCTTCTGAGGCAGAGAATTCCACAGATTCACAACTCTCTGACTGAAAAGGTTTTTCCTCATCTCAGTTCTAAATGGCCTACCCCTTATTCTTAAACTGTGGCCCCTTGTTCTGGACTCCCCCAACATTGGGAACATGTTTCCTGCCTCTAACGTGTCCAACCCCTTAATAATCTTATACGTTTCGATAAGATCTCCTCTCATCCTTCTAAATTCCAGTGTATACAAGCCTAATCGCTCCAGTCTTTCAACATATGACAGTCCCGCCATTCCGGGAATTAACCTAGTAAACCTACGCTGCACGCCCTCAATAGCAAGAATATCCTTCCTCAAATTTGGAGACCAAAACTGCACACAGTACTCCAGGTGCGGTCTCACTAGGGCCCTGTACAACTGCAGAAGGACCTCTTTGCTCCTATACCCCCTGACTCCGCTATTTTTAATGGCGTGATTGTAATCATGTATTGTCTTTCAATAGTTGACTGGATCGCCAGCAACAAAAAAGCTTTTCGCTGTACCTCGGTACACGTGACAATAAACGAAACTGATAACTGATCTGTTGGAAATTAACTGCAGGTGCTGGTTCAAATCGAAGGTGGACACAAAATGCTGGAGTAACTCAGCGGGTCAGGCAGCGTCTCAGGAGGGAAGGAATGGGTGACGTTTCAGGTCGAGACCCTTCTCCAGACTGATGTCAGGGGAGGGGGCGGGACAAAGATAGGATGTAGTGGGAGAGAGGAAGACAGTGGGAGAGCTGGGGAGGGGAAAGAGAGGGACAGAGGAACTATCTGAAGTTAGAGAAGTCAATGTTCATACCGCTGGGGTGTAAACTGATCTATGTGCCTATCTAAAAGGCTTTTTAATTTGTTCATTTAATTTATTGTCACGTGTAACAAGATGTAGTGAAAAGCTTTAGTTGCGTGCTAACCAATCAGCGGAAACACTATACATGATTACATTCGATCCATCCACAGTGTACAGGTACAGGATAAAGGGAATAACGTTTAGTGCAAGATAAAGCATATTCTCCCTGTGACCACGTGGGTTTCTCCGGGTACTCGGGTCTCCTTCAAAACTCCATAAACGTGCGGGTTTGTAGGTTAATTGGCATCTCTAAATTATAAATTGTGTAGAGGATAGTGTTGGTGTGCGGGGATCGCAAGCTAGCATGGAGTGGGTGGGCCGAATGGTCTACTGCTATGCTGTATTTCTAAAGTCTAACCTCTTTGTACTCTCTCTCACGATTGTCCCCTTCTCACATGGGTGTGGGTTCATTCTCATGAGCTTGCTCTTTGTCTTCCATGAAGACTCTTGCTCTCCCCTCGTTCAGCAACGTACAACGAGATCTGGGTGTCCTAGTGCATCAGTCACTGAAAGGAAGCACGCAGGTACAGCAGGCAGTGAAGAAAGCCAATGGAACGTTAGCCTTCATAACAAGAGGAGTTGAGTGCAGGAGCAAAGAGGTCCTTCTGCAGTTGTACAGGGCCCTAATGAGACCGCACGTGGAGTACTGTGTGCAGTTTTTGTCTCCAAATTTGAGGAAGGATATTCTTGCTATTGAGGGCGTGCAGCGTAGGTTTACTAGGTTAATCCCCGGAATGGCGGGACTGTCATATGTTGAAAGACTGGAGCGACTAGGCTTGGAATTTAGAAGGATGAGAGGGGATCTTATCGAAACGTATAAGATTATTAAGAGGTTGGACACGTTAGAGGCAGGAAACATGTTCCCAATGTTGGGGGAGTCCAGAACAAGGGGCCACAGTTTAAGAATAAGGGGTAGGCCATTTAGAACTGAGATGAGGAAAAACCTTTTCAGTCAGAGAGTTGTGAATCTGTTGAATTCTCTGCCTCAGAAGGCAGTGGAGGCCAATTCTCTGAATGCGTTCAAGAGAGAGCTAGATAGAGCTCTTAAGGATAGCGGAGTCAGGGGGTATGGGGAGAAGGCAGGAACGGGGTACTGATTGAGAATGATCAGCTATGATCACATTGAATGGCGGTGCTGGCTCGAAGGGCCGAATGGCCTCCTCCTGCACCTATTGTCTATTGTCTAAAACACAAATCCCTGGAGGAACTCAGCGGGTCAAGCAGCATCTGCAGAGGGAAAGGATAGGCGACGGTTTAGACTGAAGAAGTGCCCTGACCTGAAATTATCTCTCGTGTCGGAAGGAACTGCAGATGCTGGTTTCAACCGAAGGTAGACATAAAAAGCTGGAGTAACTCAGCGGTACCTCGGCAGATGCTGCTTGACCCACTGAATTCTTCCAGCGTCTCTGGAGAAAAGGGAAATAGGTGACGTTTCGGGTCAAGACTCTGTCCTTCTGCCCCTGAACCAACCTTGCAAAGCTCTGTCCTTCTCCCCCCTCGTTCCTCCCTTTCCCTCTCTCTCCCCACAACAGCACACAAGTGCAATCAAAATCAGAACCTGCCTTGCACAGAACACAATGTGAACCTCGGAAGTAAAGTTTATTGCTCCGTAAACTTGTGCCTTTATTGTGCGGACGGAAGTCTTGGCTTCGCTTGAATGAAGTCGACAAATGGACTCTGTTGTGCATGTTTTCCTGGCAGTAACTTCAGTAATATAGTGTGGGCAGACTGTGAAGTATAGCCTGGAATTACACAGTAAATTAATTCATCATCTCAACCCTAGATTATTCATTAGCCTTGGGCAGCTGTGCGTTTAATTTGGGACGTCAGGCATCATTGGTCATTGGAAAGACTGCTCAACTGTCAACTACTCTGTTTGATTTAGATTTTTTAGATTTAGAGATACAGCGCAGAACCAGGCCCTTCGGCCCACCGGGTCCGCGCCGCCCAGCGATCCCCGCACACTAACACCACCCTACACCCACTAGGGACAATCTTTACATTTGCCCAGCCAATTAACCTACATACCTGTACGTCTTTGGAGTGTGGGAGGAAACAGAAGATCTCGGAGAAAACCCACGCAGGTCACGGGGAGAACGTGCAAACTCCATACAGACGGCGCCCGTAGTCAGGATCGAACCTGAGTCTCGGGCACTGCATTCGCTGTAAGGCAGCAACTCTACCGCTGCGCCACCGTGCCGCCCACAAGATAGTTTCTCCTCGTCTACTCTATCTAAACCGAATGATTCTGAAAACATTTATTAGGATTCCCATAAGCTTCACTGCTCAGTGGAGAAAACGTCATGCTCTCCAGCTTCTCCATATAACTGAACTCCCTCAAATGTGACTCCAAGCCCATTAATGTGGTTGACTCCGAACTACCTCCTCAGTTTAGGGGGCATTGCCAGAAATGTGCCCCCCAGAGCGGTAGAGCCACTGCCTCACAGCGCCAGAGACCTGGGTTCAATCCTGAATAAAGTCACAGCGCGATCCAGTGTGCAAACAGGCCCTTCAGCCCAACTTGCCACACTGACCAACTTGTCCCAGCTACACTAGTCCCACATGCCGGCGTTTGGTCCATATCCCTCTAAACCTATGTCCTATACATGTACCCGTCTAACTGTTTCTTAAATGCTAGGATAGTCCCTGCCTCAACTACCTCCTCTGGCAGCTTGTCCTGTACATCCACCACTCTTGTGTGAAAAAGTTACCCCTCAGATTCCTTATTAAATCTTTTCCCCTTCACCTTAAACACTTCACCTTTACATCGGCTAAACCAAGCGATCGCTTCGCTGAACACCTGCGCTCGGTCCGCCTTAACCAAACTGATCTCCCGGTGGCCGAGCACTTCAACTCCCCCTCCCACTCCCAGTCTGACCTTTCTGTCATGGGCCTCCTCCAGTGCCATAGTGAGGCCCACCGGAAATTGGAGGAATAGCACCTCATATTTCGCCTGGGCAACTTGCAGCCCAGCGGTATGAACATTGACTTCTCCAACTTTAGATAGTTCTTCTGTCCCTCCCATCCCCTCCTCCTTCCCAGATCTCCCTCTATCTTCCTGTCTCCACCTATATCCTTCCTTTGTCCCGCCCCCCTGACATCAGTCTGAGGAAGGGTCTCGACCCGAAACGTCACCCATTCCTTCTCTCCCGAGATGCTGCCTGACCTGCTGAGTTACTCCAGCATTTTGTGAATAATCACCTTTATGCTTCAGTTTTTGCGCAATCATGGTTACTTCACTTAGAATTGCTGACAATTTATTTTATGCGATTGCTTTTGTTGTTTAGTTTAGCGATACGGCTGGGAATCAGGCCCTTCGGCCCACCGAGTCCAGGCCAAGCTGTGATTTCCCTATGCACCAGTTCCATCCGACACACTAGGAACAATTTGTGGAATTCTCTGCCACAGAGGGTAGTTGAGGCCAGTTCATTGGCTATATTTAAGAGGCCCTTGTGGCTAAAGGGATCAGGGGGTATGGAGAGAAGGCAGGTACGGGATACTGAGCTGGATGATCAGCCATGATCATATTGAATGGCGGTGCAGGCTCGAAGGGCCGAATGGCCTACTCCTGCACCTATTTTCTATGTTTCTAATTTTCAGAAGCCAATTAACCAACAAACCTGAAGATAGACACAAAATGCAGGAGTAACTCGGTAGCATCTCTGGAGAAAAGGAATAGATGATGTTTTGAGTTGAGACCATTCTTCAGAAGCGGTTCGGGTTCAAAACTAAACCTTTCTTCAGACACATCAGTCTCGACCCTAAACGTCACCTAGAGATGCTGCCTGATCTGCTGAGTTACTCCAGCTTTTTGTGTCTATCTTCGGTGTAAACCAGCATCTACATAGGTGTAAACCAGATAGAGCTCTTAAGGATAGCGGAGTCAGGGGGGTATGGGGAGAGGGCAGGAACGGGGTACTGATTGAGAATGATCAGCCATGATCACATTGAATGGCGGTGCGTACAGGCTCGAAGGGCCGAATGGCCTCCTCCTGCACCTATTGTCTATTGTCTACACTTCCTTCCTGCACACCCTGCAAGCCTGCACGTCTTTGGAGTGTGGGAGGAAACAGGAGCACCCGGAGAAAACCCACGTTGTCACAGGGTGCTGACAGCAGCCGTAGTCAGGATTGAACCCGGGTCTCCAGCACTGTAAGGCAGCAACCCTACCACTGCATGCTGTTGTTGCATCCTATGTGACTGTAAAGCTGCATCAAGAATTTTGTCGTCCCGGTCCCTATCCCATGCATTTAACAAATAAACACACTTGATCACGAAATGGCAGCAATCGTGCAGCAGTCATACGGCACTGAGATAGGCCCTTTGGCCCAACTCGTCCACAATGACTAAAATGCCCCATCTAAGCACGGTGGCGCCGCGGTACAGTTGCTGCCTTACGGCAAATGCAGCGCCGGAGACCCGGGTTCCATCCTGACTACGGGCGCCGTCTGTACGGAGTTTGCACGTTCTCCCCGTGACCTGCGTGGGTTTTCTCTGAGATCTTCGGTTTCCTCCCACACTCCAAAGACGTGCAGGTATGTAGGTTAATTGGCTTGGTAAATGTACAAATTGTCCCTAGTGGGTGTAGGATAGTGTTAATATGCGGGGATCGCTGGTCGGCACGGACCTGGTGGGCCGAAGGGCCTGTTTCCGCGCTGTATCTCTAAACTAAACTAAGCAAGTCCCATTTGTCTGCATTTGGCCCTTGTTCCTCTAAACGTTTCCCATCCATCAACCTGTCCAAATGTCTTTTAAAATGCTGTTATAGAACCTGTCTCAGCTACTTCCTCTGGCGGATAGACACAAAGTGCTCGAGTAACTCAGCAGGTTGGGCAGCGTATCTGGAGACAAAGGATGGGGTGACATTTCGGGTCGGGACCCTTCTTCAGATATGGGGTCAGGAGAAGGGTCCCAACCTGAAACGTGAGTGACAACTATGCAGCGGTGGGCAAAGTTCTAGTCTTTGTTCTTCACCCTGTGGGTGGTGAAAAGATTGATGTGAAAATTGCAACACAGGTTGATGAACATGAGAGGGGATTAAATAAATGGGTAAGGACATGGATGGATGGGTGAAGTCCACCACAACCTCAAATAAGCTCTGATCTACAGAGACTATGTTTAGTGTTGCACTGTTACAGTTTATTTGTTTTTATATGTGTACGTATGTGCTTTCCAACACATAAATACATATATATATACGCATACATATATACACACACACACACACACACACACACATATGCATATACACACACACACACCACACACATACACACACACACACACACACAGTTCTTTCCTACACATAAATACATATATATATATATATACGCATACATATATATACACACACACGCACATATGCATATACACATACACACCACACACATATACTCACACACACACACACACACACACACACACAGTTCTTTGCTACACGTAAATACATATATATATATATATATATATATATATATACGCATACATATATATATATACAAACACACACACATATGCATATACACACACACACCACATACACATATACATACATACACATTATATATATATAAGAAAATAACTGCAGATGCTGATACAAATCGAAGGTATTTATTCACAAAATGCTGGAGTAACTCAGCGGGTCAGGCAGCATCTCAGGAGAGAAGGAATGGGTGACGTTTCAGGTCGAGACCCTTCTTCAGACTGAAGAAGGGTCTCCTGTCTGAAGAAGGGTCTCGACCCGAAACGTCACCCATTCCTTCTCTCCCGAGATGCTGCCTGACCTGCTGAGTTACTCCAGCATTTTATATATATATAATGTGTATGTATGTATATGTGTGTATATATATATGTGAGTTTGTGTATGTATACATGTGAGTATATGTATATATGAGTATAATGTGAGTATGTGTGTATATACACACACACTGGACCTTTTTTTCATTTATTATATTATTTAAACACTCTTGACTCTTGAGATCCAGTCCCCTTCCTGGATCTTTGTCCATCTCTGCGTGAGCGTGGCCTTGGCGTGGAACCTCACTCGGGGAGAGATAGACAATAGACAATAGACAATAGGTGCAGGAGTAGGCCATTCAGCCCTTCGAGCCAGCACCGCCATTCAATGCGATCATGGCTGATCCCTCTCAATCAGTACCCCGTTCCTGCCTTCTCCCCATACCCCCTCACTCCGCTATCCTTAAGAGCTCTATCCAGCTCTCTCTTGAAAGCATCCAACGAACTGGCCTCCACTGCCTTCTGAGGCAGAGAATTCCACACCTTCACCACTCTCTGACTGAAAAAGTTCTTCCTCATCTCCGTTCTAAATGGCCTACCCCTTATTCTTAAACTGTGGCCCCTTGTTCTGGACTCCCCCAACATTGGGAACATGTTTCCTGCCTCTAATGTGTCCAATCCCCTAATTATCTTATACGTTTCAATAAGATCCCCCCTCATCCTTCTAAATTCCAGTGTATACAAGCCTAATTGCTCCAGCCTTTCAACATACGACAGTCCCGCCATTCCGGGAATCAATCTAGTGAACCTACGCTGCACGCCCTCAATAGATGAGAGGGTTGGCTTGGCTGTGGAGCAGTCGGGAAATTCTGACCGCAACTTTCCAGCAGTTAACATTCAGCCTGTGAACCCTCCCTCCCACCCTCCTGACGAGGCACTTTTCCATCCCAGCGGGGCAATTGAAGGGAAGTTGCGATGGGCGAGTCTCCTAATTGCTGTGGCATCATTGATTTCTGCCTAAGTTTGTTTGCTTTTTATTTTTAAGTTGTGATTTGGCAGAGCTGTCGTCCATCCAGCTGAGCAATCAGTGAGTTTCTATTTGTAGCACCGAGCCCCGTACCCTGCCCATCTCGCAGTTTAGATGCTGTTTTGTGTAGGTAGGAACTGCAGATGCTGGTATAGACCGAAGATAGTCACAAAAAGCTGGAGTAACCTAGCGGGACAGGCAGCATCTCTGGAGAGAAGGAATCGGCGATGTTTTGGGTCGAGAACCTTCTGCAGAAGGGACTTGACCCAAGAAGTCACCCATTCTTTCTCTCCAGAGATGCTGCCTGTCCCGCTGAGTTACTCCGGCATCTTAGATACTTAGATCCCGGAATGGCGGGACTGTCATGTGTTGAAAGACTGGAGCGACTAGGCTTGTATACACTGGAATTTAGAAGGATGAGAGGAGATCTTATCGAAACGTATAAGATTATTAAGGGGTTGGACACGTTAGAGGCAGGAAACATGTTCCCAATGTTAAGGGAGTCCAGAACAAGGGGCCACACACAGTTTAAGAATAAGGGGTCGGCCATTTAGAACGGAGATGAGGAAAAACTTTTTCAGTCAGAGAGTTGTGAATCTGTGGAATTCTCTGCCTCAGAAGGCAGTGGAGGCCAATTCTCTGAATGCATTCAAGAGAGAGCTGGATAGAGCTCTTAAGGATAGCGGAGTCAGGGGGTATGGGGAGAAGGCAGGAACGGGGTACTGATTGAGAATGATCAGCCATGATCACATTGAATGGCGGTGCTGGCTCGAAGGGCCGAATGGCCTCCTCCTGCACCTATTGTCTATTGTCTACTTAGGTGTGGGTTTGGTTTTCTAGGAGGAGCGCCTATCCCGGTGCTATAACACCTACTTTGTGTTTCAACAGTAGTTTACTTTAGAGATACAGCGAGGAAACAGGCCCTTCGGCCCACCGGGTCCGCACCAACCAGCGATCCCCGCACACTAACGCCATCCTACGCACGGGGGACAATTTACTATATTGCAAGGCCAATTCGCGTCCTTGGAGTGTGGGAGGAAACTGAAAACCCACGCAGTCACAGGGAGAACGTGCAAACGCCGTACAGACAGCGTCCGCAGTCGGGA
Source organism: Rhinoraja longicauda (assembly GCF_053455715.1). Lineage (NCBI taxonomy): Eukaryota > Metazoa > Chordata > Chondrichthyes > Rajiformes > Arhynchobatidae > Rhinoraja > Rhinoraja longicauda. Next base: position 3,612,822 of record NC_135986.1, read on the forward strand.
TCGAACCCAGGTTTTCGGCACTGTGACCGCTGTAAAGGCAGCAACTCTACCACTGCCCCACCATGCCGCCCCTGCTCTGCCCAGGACCGCAATGAATGGCAGGGGTTGTAGATGCAGCCCAGTCCCTCACCATCCACTCCTTCTACACTTTACACTGCCTCGGGAAAGCAGCCAACCTAATAAATGACCTTTCCATAAACATAGACATAGAACATAGAAAATAGGTGCAGGAGTAGGCCATTCGGCCCTTCGAGCCTGTACGCACCGCCATTCAATATGATCATGGCTGATCATCCAACTCAGTATCCTGTACCTGCCTTCTCTCCAATACCCCCTGATCCCTTTAGCCACAAGGGCCACATCTAACTCCCTCTTAAATATAGCCAATGAACTGGCCTCAACTACCTTCTGTGGCAGAGAATTCCACAGATTCACCACTCTCTGTGTGAAAAAAAACTTTCCCATCTCGGTCCTAAAAGACTTCCCCCTTATCCTTAAACTGTGACCCCTTGTTCTGGACTTCCCCAACATCGGGAACAATCTTCCTGCATCTAGCCTCTCCAACCTCTTAAGAATTTTGTAAGTTTCTATAAGATCCCCCCTCAATCTTCTAAATTCCAGCGAGTACAAGCCGAGTCTATCCAGTCTTTCTTCATATGAAAGTCCTGCCATCCCAGGAATCAATCTGGTGAACCTTCTCTGTACTCCCTCTATGGCAAGAATGTCTTTCCTCAGATTAGGAGACCAAAACTGTACGCAATACTCCAGGTGCGGTCTCACCAATGACCTGTACAACTGCAGCAGAACCTCCCTGCTCCTATACTCAAATCCCCTCCCTATGAATGCCAACATACCTTTTGCTTTCTTCACTGCCTGCTGCACCTGCATGCCTACTTTCAATGACTGGTGTACCACGACACCCAGGTCTCGTTGCATCTCCCCTTTTCCTAATCGGCCACCGATTAGGAAAAGACTTAAGAGCGGTCACGGTGGCGCAGCGGTAGAGTTGCCGCCTTGCAGCGAATGCAGCGCCGGACACCCGGGTTCGAACCCGACTACGGGCGCCGTCTATACGGAGTTTGTACGTTCTCCCCGTGACCTGCGTGGGTTTTCTCCAAGATCTCGGTTACCTCCCACACTCCAAACACGTGCAGGTATGTAGGTTAATTGTCTTGGTAAATGTAAAAATTGTCCCCAGTGGGTGTAGGATGGTGTTAGTGTGCGGGGATCGCTGGTCGGCGCGGACCTGGTGGGCCGAAGGGCCTGCTTCTGCGCTGTATCTCTGAACTAAAAATAAGAATAGAATTGGCCCCTTCATCCCATCTATGTCATTCAATCATGGGTGAACTATTTTATCCTCTCAACCGTCCATTCTCTTGCCTTCTCCCCATAATATTTGACGTTCTCCTGTTCAAGAACCTCCACGTTCAAATTTCGGCCCAGCGTTTGATGTATTTGTGTGCGGGTGTGCATAAGTGCCCTTGCACATGTATTTGCGTGCTTTGTATATGAGCGAGAGAAAGGAGTTTTGGGGGGAGGGGAGGAGTCGGATATCCTTCATAAATGCTTCATAAATCATTTTGACGTTGCCATTTTTGCCACAGGTATGCCAGTCTATATTTTTGCTGTGCGATTGAAGACCAGGACAACGAGCTTCTGACTCTGGAGCTCATCCACCGTTACGTGGAGCTGCTCGACAAATACTTTGGAAGCGTAAGTACCGCTTTGTCTGCTGCCCCGCTGGCTGGAGTGGCCAGGCTAGCTGCACAAGGGCACGGGTTAGACATTTAGGGGTGGCACGATGGTGCAGCTGGTAGAGTGGCTGCCTCACAGCGCCAGCAAGCCGGGTTTGATGCTGACCTTGGGTGTTGTGCGTATAAGTGTGTGCGTGTGACTGTGTGTGTGTGCGTGACTGTGTGTGTGTGTGTGTGACTGTGTGTGTGTGTGACTGTGTGCGTGACTGTGGGCGTGACTGTGTGTGTGCGTGACTGTGTGTGTGTGCGTGACTGTGTGTGTGTGTGACTGTGCGTGACTGTGTGTGCGTGACTGTGTGTGTGTGCGTGACTGTGCGTGCGTGACTGTGCGTGCGTGACTGCGCGTGACTGTGTGTGCGTGACTGTGTGCACGCGTGACTGTGTGCGTGACTGTGTGCGTGACTGCGCGTGACTGTGCACGTGATTGTGTGTGTGCGTGACTGTGTGACTGTGTGTGTGCGTGACTGTGTGCGTGACTGCGTGACTGCACGTGACTGCGCGTGACTGTGTGCGTGACTGTGTGCGCGTGACTGTGTGTGTGCGTGACTGTGTGTGCGTGACTGTGTGTGTGCGTGACTGTGCACGTGTGAGTGTATGTGTGTGTGCGCGTGAGTGTATGTGTGTGCGCGTGCGAGTGTCTGTGCGCGCGTGCGAGTGTCTGCATGCCTGACTGTGCGCGCGACAGTGTGTGTGTGCGCGTGTGCGACTGTATCTAGATTAGTTAGTTACTAGTCAATTGTTTACTCGGAGGTCTTGGTGGGATTTGAACTCCCAACGTCAGCAGAGGCAACGCCCTCAACCAAACCCCTCCCAACATTACTAGTCCCAGTAACAGATCACCCTCTGGATAAGCCTCCTGACCCGAAATGTCATCTATCCATGTCAGTGGCGCAGCGGTAGAGTTGCTGCCTCACAGCGCCAGTGACCCGGGCTCCATCCTGACCACTGGCCCTGTCTGTACGTCCTCCCTGTGATTGTGTGGGTTTTCTCCAGGTGCTCCGGTTTCCTCCCACGCTCCAAAGACGTGCCGGTTTAGTGGTTCCAAGATGGCGCCCAGCCCGGGCGACTATTTGCGTGCTGGCCACAGAAGCAGATCTACAATCACATATTACACTTGCTCCACAATTTTAAATCTCTACTCCCACAGCAACATTTCTTACTCTAACTATGATCTTCTTTGCACTCAGCGTTATCCCCTTATCATGTATCTATACACTGCGAATGGCTCGATTGTAATATCGTATTGTCTTTCCGCTGGCCGGTTAGCACGCGACAAAAAGCTTTTCACTGTACCTCTGTGCACGTGACAGTAAACTAAACTGAAACTGAACTGGAGGTTTGTAGGTTAATTGGCTTCGGCTAAGTTGTAAAATCATCCCTAGTGTGTGCAGGATAGTGTTGGTGTACGGATGGTCGATGGTCAGCTTGGAATCAGTGGGCCGAAGGGCCTGTTTCCGCTCTGAATCTGCATCTGCACGTCCTCCACAAGATGCAGTCTGACCCACAGAATCACTCCAGCACATGTAAAAGAGGTCCTTCTGCAGTTGTACGGGGCCCTAGTGAGACCGCACCTGGAGTACTGTGTGCAGTTTTGGTCTCCAAATTTGAGGAAGGATATTCTTGCTATTGAGGGCGTGCAGCGTAGGTTTACTAGGTTAATTCCCGGAATGGCGGGACTGTCATATGTTGAAAGACTGGAGCGACTAGGCTTGTATACACTGGAATTTAGAAGGATGAGAGGAGATCTTATCGAAACGTATAAGATTATTAAGGGGTTGGACACGTTAGAGGCAGGAAACATGTTCCCAATGTTGGGGGAGTCCAGAACCAGGGGCCACAGTTTAAGAATAAGGGGTAGGCCATTTAGAACGGAGATGAGGAAAAACTTTTTTAGTCAGAGAGTTGTGAATCTGTGGAATTCTCTGCCTCAGAAGGCAGTGGAGGCCAATTCTCTGAATACATTCAAGAGAGAGCTAGATAGAGCCCTTAAGGATAGCGGAGTCAGGGGGTATGGGGAGAGGGCAGGAACGGGGTACTGATTGAGAATGATCAGCCATGATCACATTAAATGGCTCGAAGGGCCGAATGGCCTTCCCCTGCACCTATTTTCTATTGTCTATTGTCTATAAACCAGCATCCTCAGTTCCTTGTGCCTACACTTTGCTACCCTTGTCATTTTATCAGGTGTGTGAATTGGATATCATCTTCAACTTTGAGAAGGCCTACTACATTTTGGATGAGTTTATCATGGGGGGAGAGATCCAGGACACTTCGAAGAAGAATGTCCTGAAGGCAATTGAGCAAGCCGATCTTATGCAGGAGGTGAGTTCATTTGTTGAATGGTGCTGTGTTCGTCACATATGCAAATCCATAGTGAAATTCCTTGTGCATAATATCATGTAAAGGGTTGCCAACTTCCTCACTCCCAAATAAGGGGCAAAAGGTCACGTGACCGCCCCGCGCCCCACGTGACCTCACCCAGCCAGCGGCCACGTGCTCCTGCTCCACCAATGGCGGCCTCTCAATAGACAATAGACAATAGGTGCAGGAGGAGGCCATTCGGCCCTTCGAGCCTGTACGCACCGCCATTCAATGTGATCATGGCTGATCATTCTCAATCAGTACCCCGTTCCTGCCTTCTCCCCATACCCCCTGACTCCGTTATCCTTAAGAGCTCTATCCAGCTCTCTCTTGAATGCATTCAGAGAATTGGCCTCCACTGCCTTCTGAGGCAGAGAATTCCACAGATTCACAGCTCTCTGACTGAAAAAGTCGATGATCTGAAGCAATTCCCGTGGACCGCCAGCCCTCTCCTCTCCTCACCTGGCCATTTTGTGTCCCGGGGGCGCCTCCTGCAGCCGGCCTTGAGGGCGTTGTGTAGGCCCGGGCGCCGCCTAATGGAGGTTGCGTAGCGACCCACCACCAAGCCCGGGCGGCCGCCGTTGGTGGAGCGAGAGCACGCGGCCGCTGGCTGGGTGAGGTCACGTGGGTCGCAGGGCCCACCTTGTGGGACATCACCTTGTCCCGTATTTGGGAGTTCTATAGTTGGCACCCCTATCCCGAGGTACAGTGTTGCGTGCTAACCAGTCAGCGGAAAGTCATTGCACGATTACAATCGAGCCATTAACAGTGTACAGATACATGATAAGGCAATAATATTTAGTGCAAGGTAAAGCCAGCAAAGTCCGATCAAAGGTAGTCCGAAGGTCACCAGTGAGGTAGATAGTAGTTCAGGACCGCTCTCCAATTGCTGATAGAATGGTTCAGTTGCCTGATAATAGCTGGGAAGAAACTGTCCCTGAATCTGGAGGTGTGTGTTTTCACGCTTCGGTACCTCTTGCCTAATGGGAGAGGGAGTGACTCCTCCTTGATTTTCTGTGTAGGAAGGAACTGACGATGCTGGTTTAAACCGAAGATAAAAAAACAACCCATTTCCCTTTCCCCTGACTAGTCTGAGGAAGGGTGGCGCAGCGGTAGTGTTGCTAGCTTACAGCGAACACAGCACCGGAGACCCTGTTTCAATCCCGACTACGGGCGCTGTCTGTACGGAGTTTGTACGTTCTCCCCGTGACCTCGGGAGGAAACCGAGATCTTCGGATTCCTCCCACACTCGAAAGACGTGCGGGTTTGTCGGTTAATTGGCTTGGTAAATGTAAAAATTGCCCCTAGTGGGTATAGGATAGTGTTAGACAATAGGTGCAGGAGGAGGCCATTCAGCCCTTCGAGCCAGCACCGCCATTCAATGTGATCATGGCTGATCATTCTCAATCAGTACCCCGTTCCTGCCTTCTCCCCGTACACCCTGACTCAGCTATCCTTAAGAGCTCTATCTAACTCTCTCTTGAATGCATTCAGAGAATTGGCCTCCACTGCCTTCTGAGGCAGAGAATTCCACAGTTAGTGTGCGGGGATTGCTGGTCGGCGCGGACCCGGTGGGCCGAAAGGGCCTGTATCCGCGCTGTATCTCTAAACTAAAGGGTCTTGACCCGAAACGTCACCCACTCCCGGAAACGTCACCCACTCCCGGAAACGTCACCCACTCCCCGAAACGTCACCCACTCCCCGAAACGTCACCCACTCCCCGAAACGTCACCCACTCCCCGAAACGTCACCCACTCCCCGAAACGTCACCCACTCCCCGAAACGTCACCCACTCCCCGAAACGTCACCCACTCCCCGAAACGTCACCCACTCCCCGAAACGTCACCCACTCCCCGAAACGTCACCCACTCCCCGAAACGTCACCCACTCCCCGAAACGTCACCCACTCCCCGAAACGTCACCCACTCCCCGAAACGTCACCCACTCCCCGAAACGTCACCCACTCCCCGAAACGTCACCCACTCCCCGAAACGTCACCCACTCCCCGAAACGTCACCCACTCCCTGAAAAGTCACCCACTGCCTGAAACGTCACCCACTCCCCGAAACGTCACCCACTCCCCGAAACGTCACCCACTCCCCGAAACGTCACCCACTCCCCGAAACGTCACCCACTCCCCGAAACGTCACCCACTCCCCGAAACGTCATCCACTGCCTGAAACGTCACCCACTCCCCGAAACGTCACCCACTGCCTGAAACGTCACCCACTGCCTGAAACGTCACCCACTCCCTGAAACGTCACCCACTGCCTGAAACGTCACCCACTCCCTGAAACGTCACCCACTCCCCTGCCTTGAATTTCTGCGTCTGTCTTTGCAGGACGATGAGTCGCCTCGCAGTGTTTTGGAGGAGATGGGTCTGGCCTAGCTCAGCGCTGCCTTTTTCTTTTGGGAAAAGGACCGTCTTGCTCATCCCGGGCGGGACGAGGAGAACACTACGTAACCTGCACTGTGTGGCGTCGCTGTCTGTCTGAAATAAACGATCGAAATTTGCACCTCCGCCTGTCGTCCAGCCAGCCCCGGGCTCGGGCCCGTCTCCAGCCGTGAGTGTGAACCCCATGCCACCTGCTGCTGGACATCTGCTGGCTGGAAGACTGGAACCGGGCTAAAAATGGGAGGTGTAACCCAGATTGATGGGGGTGGTGCGGGAGGAGGGGGTTGGGGGGAAGGGGGGGAATACTAGGGCTGGAGGCATTAATGCGGGAGGGGGGGGAGGGGGGGTAGTGGAGGAAAGCCACAAAACCAAGACTGGTATCTTTAGTGGGGAATGTTATCTGACGATTGATGCACAAAACCAGGACTGGATCTTTAGTGGGACATGTTATCTGACGATTGATGCACAAAACCAGGACTGGATCTGATGATTCATGCACAAAACCAGGACTGCATCTTTAGTGGGGGAATGTTATCTGACGATTGATGCACAAAACCAGGACTGGATCTCATGATTCATGCACAAAACCAGGACTGCATCTTTAGTGGGGAATGTTATCTGACGATTGACGCACAAAACCAGGACTGGATCTTTAGTGGGGAATGTTACCTGTTGATTTGTGCACAAAACCAGGACTGGATCTATGGTGGGAGATGTTATCTGACGATTGATGCACAAAACTAGGACTGGATCTTCAGTGGGGAATGTTATCTGACGATTGATGCACAAAACCAGGACTGGATCTGATGATTCATGCACAAAACCAGGACTGCATCTTTAATGGGCAATGTTATCTGATTATTTGTACACAAAACCAGGACTGCATCTTTAGTGGGCAATGTTATCTGACGATTGATGCCCAAAACCAGGACCGGATTTTTTGTGGGAAATGTTATCTGATGATTTGTGCACAAAACCAGGACTGGATCTATAGTGGGAGATGTTATCTGACGATTGATACCCAAAACCAGGACTGGATCTTTAGAGGGAAATGTTATCTGACGACTGATGCACAAAACCAGGACTGGATCTTTAGTGGGCAATGTTATCTGACGATTGATGCACAAAACCAGGACTGGATCTGATTACTTGTGCACAAAACCAGGACTGGATCTATAGTGGGAGATGTTATCTGACGATTGATGCACAAAACCAGGACTGGATCTTCAGTGGGAAATGTTATCTGACGATTGATGCACAAAACTAGGACTGGATCTATAGTGGGAGTTGTTATCTGACGATTGATGCCCAAAACCAGGACCGGATCTTTAGAGGGAAATGTTATCTGACAACTGATGCATAAAACCAGGACCGGATCTTCAGTAAAGAGCGTGGGTGAGCAACTGAGGCAGATGGTGCAACCTGGCTAAAGTTTCTAAACGGACTTGGGTGAACGGAGCATGATGCAAAACCAGGACTGCATCTGTACTGGGAGAGGCTATACGATACGATAGAACTTTATTTATCCCAGGTTGGGAAATTGGTCTGCCACCAGTCATAAAAACACAAGACATATGAAAGATGAATTTAACAGACGAGCGGAAAGTCCAGGATTGGGGGTGTGCAAAGATTGGGGGGGGGGGGGGGGAGGGAAGGGGGGTCAGTCTCAGTCTACCCCACGACAGAAGGGGGAGGAGTTGTACAGTTTGATAGCCACAGGGTAGAAGGATCTCCTATTCCTTGGAGCGCAGGAGGATGAGGGGTGATCTTATAGAGGTGCACAAAATCATGAGAGGAATAGATCGGGTGGCCGCACAGAGTCTCTTGCCCAGAGTAGGGGAATCGAGGACCAGAGCACATGGGTTTAAGGAGAAGAGGGAAAGATTTAATAGGAATCCGAGGGGTATCTTTTTCACACAAAGGGTGGTGGGTGTATAGAACGAGCTGCTAGAGGAGGTAGTTGATGCTGGGACTATTGCAACATTTAAGAAACAATTAGAGAACTACATGGATAGGACAGGTTTGGAGGGATATGGGCCAAATGCAGGCTAGGTGTAGATGGGACATGTTGGGCAAGTTGGGCTGAAGGGCCTGTTCCCACATTCTATGACTCTAGGCGTGTAAATGGGCGATTGACGGCCAGCACATCTTGATGGGCCGAAGTGCCCGATCCTGTGCTCCAACTCTCTGCGACTCGTCTGGAGGCCATCGAGAACAAGGAGTCGGACAAGTGATTGGGAGCATGGGGTGAGGAAAGGTCTTCACAAACCCTGTCAGGGCTGACCACTAAACCAGCACCAGCTGAAGAAGGGTCTCGACCCGAAACGTCACCCATTCCTTCTCTCCAGAGATGCTGCCTGACCCGCTGAGTTAGTCCAGCATTTTTTTTGTCCACAGCTGATGGCAAGGTCGTCAACAAGAGGCTGGTCAAACTCTGTGTCAACCGGACGTGTACATAGAAACATAGAAGCCTAGAACGTAGGGAGCTGGAGTAGGCCATTCGGCCCTTCAAGCCAGGACTGCCAATCAATATGACCACGGCTGATCACCCAAAATCAGTAACCCCGTTCCTGCTTTCTTGCTAGTCCCACTTGCCAGGCTTTGTCCCAACCCCGTCTCTCTATTCCAACTTTCTCTCCCACCCCACTTACTCCAATCAGTCCGAAGCAGAGTCCCAACTGGAAACGCCATCTGTCCAATCCCTCCACAGATGCTGCCTGACCCGCTGAGTTCCGCCAGCACTTTGTGTTCGGCTCAAGAAAAATAACCAGGTTTTGATACTTGCCCTGTCTTTGTACACTGTTTCTCAGATTTAGTTTCACTGAAGACTAAGTCGGCACGACTCAAATGTTTTTATTGAGTTTTGTCATACGTTTAAATACCACTGACTACACGTTCAGAGTTATGTAGGACTTCAGATGAATCAATCAGCACCTCTTTTTTTTTTCCCCCTCGGAATTTTGAATGTTTATTTTTGGACTATTGTGGAGTGAAAATGTTCATGTATGTCTGTGAAATGTGATGTTTTATTTATTAAACATTAAACAGGTACATTGCATGTGTTGCCATTATTGTTATTCATCATCGGCCATCACTTGAAGCCAGTGTGACAGTCCTCTCCATAGGGTGGGACGCCTGTGCGTGACTTTGTTTAACGTGGGGAGACTGGTGCACAGACAGACACCACATTAATGACTTGGATGAAGGGATTAAAAGTACCATTAGCAAATTTGCAGATGATACAAAGCTGGGTGGCAGTGTGAACTGTGAGGAAGATGCTATGAGGTTGCAGGGTGACTTGGACAGGTTGTGTGAGTGGGCGGATGCATGGCAGATGCAGTTTAATGTGGATAAGTGTGAGGTTATCCACTTTGGTGGTAAGAATAGGAAGGCAGAGTATTATCTGAATGGTGTCAAGTTAGGAACAGGGGACGTACAACGAGATCTGGGTGTCCGAGTGCATCAGTCACTGAAAGGAAGCATGCAGGTACAGCAGGCAGTGAAGAAAGCCAATGGAATGTTGGCCTTCATAACAAGAGGAGTATAGGAGCAAAGAGGTCCTTCTGCAGTTGTACAGGGCCCTAGTGAGACCGCACCTGGAGTACTGTATGCAGTTTTGGTCTCCAAATTTGAGGAAGGATATTCTTGCTATTGAGGGTGTGCAGCGTAGGTTTACTAGGTTAATTCCCGGAATGGTGGGACTATCATATGTTGAAAGACTGGAGCGACTGGGCTTGTATACACTGGAATTTTGAAGGATGAAAGGAGATCTTATCGAAACGTATAAGTTATTAAGGGGTTGGACACGTTAGAGGCAGGAAACATGTTCCCAATGTTGGGGAAGTCCAGAACCAGGGGCCACAGTTTAAGAATAAGGGGTAGGCCATTTAGAACGGAGATGAGGAAAAACTTTTTCAGTCAGAGAGTTGTGAATCTATGGAATTCTCTGCCTCAGAAGGCAGTGGAGGCCAATTCTCTGAATGCATTCAAGAGAGAGCTGGATAGAGCTCTTAAGGATAGCGGAGTCAGGGGGTAGGGGGAGAAGGCAGGAACGGGGTACTGATTGAGAATGATCAGCCATGATCACATTGAATGGTGGTGCTGGCTCGACGGGCCGAATGGCCTCCTCCTGCACCTATTGTGTATTGTCACACGGTCCGTGACAGATCTGGGTCAGGATCCAGTGGCATGGAGTCCAAGACCACCGGGGACCCTTTTCTTCTGCAGCCTTCATCCATCCGCCTTCCACTAAAGTCAGCCATCATCCTCCATCTGCCTGTTCCACCATTGAGGTCATTGTTGGATCGCTCTTTGTCAGGGACCTCCCCCACCTCGACCTTACCGACATGGGTGACCCCACCAGGAGCGTAGCTCCAGACGGCATCGCTCTCAGGATCTCAGGGCCGCACGGATTCTCCATCGCGACACGGCGACAATCCACGGAGAAGTGTTATTATTATTATTCCTATCCAACCCTCGAATCTTTCCTCGTTGCAATAGAACTTGGACCAGTACAGGAGACGATGTAGAAACAAAGAACGGCAGACGGACACAAAGTGCTGGAGTAACTCAGCGGGTCAGGCAGCACATCTGGAGAGAAAAGGCGGGTGACTTTTTGGGTCGGGACACGAAGGAGTCCCATCTTTTTTCTTCAAAGATGCTGCCTGACCCGCTGAGTTGAGTTTAGTTTAGAGATACAGCACGGAAACAGGCCCTTTCGGCCCACCGGGTCCGCGCCGACCAGCGATCCCCGCACACTAACACTATCCCACACCCACTAGGGACAGTTTTTACATTTACCAAGCCAATCTTATAGAAACATATAAAATTCTTAAGGGGTTGGAGAGGCTAGATGCGGGAAGATTGTTCCCGATGTTGGGGAAGTCCAGAACTAGGGGTCACAGCTTAAGGATAAGGGGAAAGTCTTTTAGGACCGAGATGAGAAAACATTTCTTCACACAGAGAGTGGTGAGTCTGTGGAATTCTCTGCCACACAAGGTAGTTGAGGCCAGTTCATTGGCTATATTTAAGAGGGAGTTAGATGTGGCCCTTGTGGCTAAAGGGATCAGGGGGTATGGAGAGAAGGCAGGTACGGGATACTGAGCTGGATGATCAGCCATGATCATATTGAATGGCGGTGCGTACAGGCTCGAAGGGCCGAATGGCCTACTCCTGCACCTATTTTCTATGTTAACCTACAAACCTGCACGTCTTTGGAGTGCGGGAGGAAACTGGAGATCTCGGAGAAAACCCACGGGGAAAACGTACAAACTCCGCACGGACGGCGCCCGTAGTCGGGATGGAACCCGGGTCTCCGGCGCTGCATTCGCTGTAAGGCAGCAACTCTACCGCTGCGCCACCGTGCCGCCCGGAGTTACTCCAGCACTTTGTGTCTATCTCTCTTCGACAGAACAGTACAGAACAGCAACAGGCACCTTCTCTGGCGATCCAGGCACCATATTGTGATGTATACATGCAACAATACGGTAAAGCTGCCATGTGATGTGTACATGCAACAATATGGTAAAGCTGCCTGCGCATTGCAAAAATACACAGAGAGTTAATGGATTCGGGCACTGTATCTGAGGAAGGACGTGCTGGCTCTGGAGAGGGTCCAGAGGAGGTTTACAAGAACGATCCCAGAAATGGGTGGGTTAACGTACGATGAGCTTTTGACGGCACTGGGGCCTGTACTCGCTGGAGAATGAGGGTGGACCTCAATGACACACACACACACACACACAATATTGAAAGGTGTGGATGTGGGGAGGATGTTTCCAATAGTGGGAGAGCCTAGGACTAGAGGTCTTCAGGTCATAGCCTCAGAATTAAAGGATGTTCTTCTCTGGAAGGCGACTCTGGACTTTCAAAGCCGCCACAGCCAGACATAGACAATAGACAATAGGTGCAGGAGGAGGCCATTCGGCCCTTCGAGCCTGTACGCACCGCCATTCATTGTGATCATGGCTGATTATTCTCAATCAGTACCCCGTTCCTGCCTTCACCCCATACCCCCTGACTCCGCTATCCTTAAGAGCTCTATCTAGCTCTCTCTTGAATGCATTCAGAGAATTGGCCTCCACTGCCTTCTGAGGCAGAGAATTCCACAGATTCACAACTCTCTGACTGAAAAAGTTTTTCCTCATCTCAGTTCTAAATGGCCTACCCCTTATTCTTAAACTGTGTGGCCCCTAGTTCTGGACTCCCCCAACATTGGGAACATGTTTCCTGCCTCTAACGTGTCCAACCCCTTAATAATCTTATACGTTTCGATAAGATCCCCTCTCATCCTTCTAAATTCCAGTGTATACAAGCCCAGTCGCTCCAGTCTTTCAACATATGACATTCCCACGATTCCAAGAATTAACCTAGTAAACCTACGCTGCACGCCCTCAATAGCAAGAATATCCTTCCTCAAATTTGGAGACCAAAACTGCACACAGTCCTCCAGGTGCGGTGTCACTAGGGCCCTGTACAACTGCAGAAGGACCTCTTTGCTCCTGTACTCAACTCCCTCGCTATGAAGCCTGACCTGCTGAGTTACTCCAGCACTCTGTGTCCTTTTGTGTACTAGCCAGCACCTGCAGTTCCTTGATTCTCACGACCGTAATGTTGTATCCTTATTGTTTTGATGTGGTTATGCTTTATTCTGAATTGTTAACTGTATGTTTGTGTTGTCATTTGTGAGCGGAGCACCAAGGCACATTCCTTGTATGTGCACATACTTGGCCAATAAACTTATTCATTCATTCATTCATTCATGATGCCTGACCCGCTGAGTTACTCCAGCACTCTGTGTCCTTTTGTGTAATAACCCCAGCGTCTGCAGTTCCTTGATTCTCGTGATGATGCCTGATCCGCTGAGTTACTCCAACACTCTGTCCTTTTGTGTATTAGCCAGCACCTGCAGTTCCTTAATTCTCGTAATGATGCCTGACCTGCTGAGTTACTCCAGCACTCTGTGTCCTTTTGTGTAATAACCCCAGCATCTGCAGTTCCTCGATTCTCGTGATGATGCCTGACCCGCTGGGTTACTCCAGCACTCTGTCCTTTTGTGTATTAGCCAGCACCTGCAGTTCCTTGATTCTCATGATAATGCCTGACCTGCTGACTTACTCCAGCACTTTGTGTCTTTTGTGTAATAGCCAGCACCTGCAGTTCCTTGATTCTCATAATGATGCCTGACCCGCTGAGTTACTCCAGCACTCTGTGTCTTTTTGTGTAATAACCCCAGCACCTGCAGTTCCTCGATTCTCATGATAATGCCTGACCTGCTGAGTTACTCCAGCACTCTGTGCTTTTGTGTATTAGCCAGCACCTGCAGTTCCTTGATTCTCATGATAACGCCTGACCCGCTGAGTTAATCCAGCACTTTGTCCTTTTGTGTATTAGCCAGCACCTGCAGTTCCTTGATTCTCGTGATAATGCCTGACCCGCTGAGTTACTCCAGCACTCTGTGGCTTTTTGTGTAATAACCCCAGCACCTGCAGTTCCTCGATTCTCATGATAATGCCTGACCTGCTGAGTTACTCCAGCACTCTGTGCTTTTGTGCCTTAGCCATCACCTGCAGTTCCTTAATCCTCATGATAACGCCTGATCCGCTGAGTTACTCCAGCACTCTGTGTCCTTTTGTGTATTAGCCAGCACCTGCAGTTCCTTGATTCTCATGATAACGCCTGACCCCCTGAGTTAATCCAGCACTTTGTCCTTTTGTGTATTAGCCAGCACCTGCAGTTCCTTGATTCTTGTGATAATGGCTGACCCGCTGAGTTACTCCAGTACCCTGTGTCCTTTTGTGTATTAGCCAGCACCTGCAGTTCCTTAAATCTCATGATAATGCCTGACTTGCTGAGTTACTCCAGCACTTTGTGTCTTTTGTGCATTAGCCAGCACCTGCAGTTCCTTGATTCTCGTGATAAGCCTGACCCGCTGAGTTACTCCAGCACTCTGTGTCTTTTTGTGTAATAACCCCAGCACCTGCAGTTCCTCGATTCTCATGATAATGCCTGACCTGCTGAGTTACTCCAGCACTCTGTGCTTTTGTGCCTTAGCCATCACCTGCAGTTCCTTAATTCTCATGATAACGCCTGACCCGCTGAGTTACTCCAGCACTCTGTGTCCTTTTGTGTATTAGCCAGCACCTGCAGTTCCTTGATTCTCATGATAACGCCTGACCCGCTGAGTTAATCCAGCACTTTGTCCTTTTGTGTATTAGCCAGCACCTGCAGTTCCTTGATTCTCGTGATAATGCCTGACCCGCTGAGTTACTCCAGCACTCTGTGGCTTTTTGTGTAATAACCCCAGCACCTGCAGTTCCTCGATTCTCATGATAATGCCTGACCTGCTGAGTTACTCCAGCACTCTGTGCTTTTGTGCCTTAGCCATCACCTGCAGTTCCTTAATTCTCATGATAACGCCTGACCCGCTGAGTTACTCCAGCACTCTGTGTCCTTTTGTGTATTAGCCAGCACCTGCAGTTCCTTGATTCTCATGATAACGCCTGACCCCCTGAGTTAATCCAGCACTTTGTCCTTTTGTGTATTAGCCAGCACCTGCAGTTCCTTGATTCTTGTGATAATGGCTGACCCGCTGAGTTACTCCAGTACCCTGTGTCCTTTTGTGTATTAGCCAGCACCTGCAGTTCCTTAAATCTCATGATAATGCCTGACCAGCTGAGTTACTCCAGCACTTTGTCCTTTTCTGTAATAGCCCCAGCATCTGCAGTTCCTCGATTCTCGTGATAATGCCTCACCTACTGAGTTACTCCAGCACTCTGTGACTTTTTGTGTACTAGCCAGCACCTGCAGTTCCTTAATTCTCGTAATGATGCCTGACCATCTGAGTTACTCCAGCACTCTGTGTCTTTTTGTGCATTAACCCCAGCACCTGCAGTTCCTTAATTCTCGTGATAATGCCTGACCTGCTGAGTTACTCCAGCACTTTGTGTCCTTTTGTGCATTAGCCAGCACCTGCAGTTCCTTGATTCTCATGATAACGCCTGACCCGCTGAGTTACTCCAGCACTCTGTGTCTTTTTGTGCATTAACCCCAGCACCTGCAGTTCCTTGATTCTCGTGATGACGCCTGACCCTCTGAGTTACTCCAGCACTCTGCGACTTTGTGTTCCCTCAACGTGTCAACAAAATACCCCACGTTAAGTCGTTGGGACAAAACGCAGGGGCGGACTCTGTGCCCCTTTCATCGCTCTCCGTTGGAACCGCAAGAAAAAGGGACTAACGTTGTTTAAAATATGGGCTTTTATTCATAGCAAAACTAGTACTGAACTGCATTGGCCCCTCCCCCGTGACTCCAGCAGTGTTTATTTACAAGAACGACTTTGTTTTTTTGTTCCTCCTTCCTCTTCTCTATTTTAAAGATAAATTGAATGGAAAAAGACGTCAGGTATTGCAACATCAAAAAGGCTGTATATATTTGTTTTCACCAAAGTGGGTAACAAGACTGGTGGTGTACACTCCTACAAGCCGACTTGAATAGGTAACAATGGAATGAATTTAATCCTCACCAAACCCCCCTTCCCTCCCTCCCTCCCCTGCCCCAGAGTCCAGACAACTCCTCATTCGCTCGACTTCCAGAGTTCCCCGGTTCTTGAAGTCTCCCAGCGTCTCAAGAGAGAAAGAACAGGAAGAAAAAGAAAAGATGATTGTCCCATTTTGTTTGTTTCGAGCAGTAACATTACACGCTGACATGCCCATTGAGGCCAGTGTTCCTTCCCAAAGCTGTTGCGGCTCTTGTCTTCGTTTTCTCTCTCAGCCGACGCTGAATATTTGCCTCAAATATCGTCCCTCAGTCTCCCCCCCCCCCCCCCCAAATGCCACGGTGTTTTGAGGGGCATCCTGGACAATACAGCTCACCCCCCCTCAACCTGAGGAGAACCTTCAGAAACATTCTGGTCCCACCACGATGCAGCAGAGAACGCCACAGGAGATCCTTCTTCCCTGTGGCTTTCGAAACATGGAAAAATAGGTGCAGGAGTAAGGCCATTCGGCCCTTCGAGCCAGCCCCGCCATTCAATATGATCACGATAACTTTCGATAGTTCCTCTGTCCCTCACTTCCCTCCCCAGTTCTCCACTGTCTTCCTGTCTCCAACTACATCCTATCTTTGTCCCGCCCCCCCCTTCCCTGACATCAGTCTGAAGAAGGGTCTCGACCCGAAACGTCACCCATCCCTTCTCTCCAGAGATGCTGCCCGACCCGCTGAGTTACTCCTGCATTTTGTGATACCTTCAATATGATCATGGCTGATCATCCAGAATCAATACCCTGTTCCTCCTTTCTCTCCCATAATCCCTTGATTCCGTTAGGCCTAAAGAGCTAATATCCAGCTCTCTCTTGAAAACATCCAGTGAATCGGCCTCCACTGCCCTCTGTGGCAGAGAATTCCACAGATTCACAACTCTCTGGGTGGAAAAGTTTTTCCTCGTCTCAGTCCTAAATGGCCGACCCCTTATTCTTAAACTGTGTGTGGCCCCCTGGTTCTGGACTCCCCCAACATCCGGAACATTTTTCCTGCATCTAGCCTGTCCAATCCT
>NC_135986.1:3637883-3647883 GCF_053455715.1 Rhinoraja longicauda
CAATAAAACATTCTAACAAACGTCAAGTGGTGTAGGAAAATAACTGCAGGTGCTGGTACAAATCGAAGGTAGACACAAAGTGCTGGAGTAACTCAGCGGGTCGGGCAGCATCTCAGGAGAGAAGGAATGGGTGACGTTTCGGGTCGAGACCCTTCTTCGGACTTCGAGACTTCAAAGTCGTGTTGTTGAGTCTCATTGTCTGTTTCTCGTTTTCACCTAGCACCAGTTCCTAGATACCAATGGCCTGTGTGCTTTATAGAAACATAGACACAGAGAAAATAGGTGCAGGAGTAGGCCATTCGGCCCTTCGAGCCTGTACGCACCGCCATTCAGTATGATCATGGCTGATCATCCAACTCAGTATCCCGTACCTGCCTTCTCTCCATACCCCCTGATCCCTTTAGCCACAAGGGCCACATCTAACTCCCTCTTAAATATAGCCAATGAACTGGCCCTCAACTACCTTCTGTGGCAGAGAATTCCACAGATTCACACTCTCTGTGTGAAAAAAAACGTTCTCATCTCGGTCCTAAAAGACATCCCCCTTATCCTTAAGCTGTGACCCCTTGTTCTGGACTCCCCCAACATCGGGAACAATCTTCCCGCATCTAGCCTGTCCAACCCCTTAAGAATTTTGTACGTTTCTATAAGATCCCCCCTCAGTCTTCTAAATTCCAGCGAGTACAAGCCGAGTCTATCCAGTCTTTCTTCATATGAAAGTCCTGCCATCCCAGGGATCAATCTGGTGAACCTTCTCTGTACTCCCTCTAAGGCAAGAATGTCTTTCCTCAGATTAGGAGACCAAAACTGTACGCAATACTCCAGGTGTGGTCTCACCAATGCCCTGTACAACTGCAGCAGAACCTCCCTGCTCCTATACTCAAATCCCCTCGCTATGAATGCCAACATACCATTGGCTTTCTTCACTGCCTGCTGCACCTGCATGCCTACTTTCAATGACTGGTGCACCACGACACCCAGGTCTCGTTGCATCTCCCCTTTTCCTAATCGGCCACCATTCAGGTAATACTCTGATTTCCTGTTCTTCCCGCCAAAGTGGATAACCTCACATTTATCCACATTATATTGCATCAGCCATGCATCCGCCCACTCGCCTAATCTATCCAAGTCTCTCTGCAGCCTCCTAGCATCCTCATTAACGTCGTTACTTTTGACATCATTTTTAACGACATTTGTTCGACCCCCTCTCTCCATCACCGTCTCCGTCTCTCGTTTCCCTTTACCTGGGAAGGAACTGCAGGTGCTGGTTCAGGACCGGAGGTGGACACAAAACGTTGGAGTCACTCAGCGGGGACGGGGCAGCATTTCTGGGGAGAAGGAACGGGCGACGTTTCTGGGTCGAGACCCTCCTTCAGACTGGTCAGGGAAAAGGGTAAAGGAGAGATACAGACAATGATGTGGAGAGATAAAGATCAATGAGGGAAAGACGTGCAAAACAAGTAACGGCGACAAAGGAAGCAGGCCGCTGCTGGGTGAGAACGAGAAGCTGGTGAGACTTGGGTGGGGGAGGGTTGGAGAGAGAGGGGGAATGTCGGGGCTACTTGAAGTTAGACTTTTCCTTGACTGTTAGAGCTCTAGGGGCTAGCGGAGTCAAGGGATGTGGGGAGAAGGCAGGGACGGGGTACTGATTGAGAATGATCAGCCATGATCACATTGAATGGCGGTGCGTACAGGCTCGAAGGGCCAAATGGCCTCTTCCTGCACCTATTTTCTACGTTTCTATGTTCCTAGAGAAATCAATATTCATTCCACTGTAAGCTGCCCAAGCGAAATAGACAATAGACAATAGACAATAGGTGCAGGAGGAGGCCATTCGGCCCTTCGAGCCAGCACCGCCATTCAATGTGATCATGGCTGCTCATTCTCAATCAGTACCCCGTTCCTGCCTTCTCCCCATACCCCCTGACTCCACTATCTTTAACAGCTCTATCTAACTCTCTCTTGAAAGCATCCAGAGAATTGGCCTCCACTGCCTTCTGAGGCAGTGAATTCCACAGATTCGCAACTCTCTGACTGAAAAGGTTTTTCCTCATCTCCGTTCTAAAAGGCCGACCTCTTATTCTTAAACTGTGGCCCCTGGTTCTGGACTCCCCCAACATTGGGAACATGTTTCCTGCCTCTAACGTGTCCAATCCCTTAATAATCTTATATGTTTCAATAAGATCCCCTCTCATCCTTCTAAATTCCAGTGTATCCAAGCCTAGTCGCTCCAGTCTTTCAACATATGACAGTCCCGCCATCCCGGGAATTAACCCAGTGAACCTACGCTGCACGCCCTCAATTGCAAGAATGTCCTTCCTCAAATTTGGAGGACCAAAACTGCACACAGTACTCCAGGTGCGGTCTCACCAGGGCCCTGTACAACTGCAGAAGGACCTCTTTGCTCCTCTTGTTATGAAGGCCAACATTCCATTGGCTTTCTTCACTGCCTGCTGTACCTGCATGCTTCCTTTCAGTGACTGATGCACTAGGACACCCAGATCTCGTTGTACGTCCCCTTTTCCTAACTTGACACCATTCAGATAATAATCTGCCTTCCTATTCTACCACCAAAGTGGATAACCTGACACTTATCCACATTAAACTGCATCTGCCATGCATCCGCCCACTCACACAACCTGTCCAAGTCACCCTGCAACCTCATAGCATCTTCCTCGCAGTTCACACTGCCACCCAGCTTTGTATCATCTGCAAATTTGCTAATGGTACTTTTAATCCCTTCATCCAAGCTCCTATACTCAACTCCTCTTGTCATGAAGGCCAACATGCCATTAGCTTTCTCAACTGCCTGCTGAGACCGCACCTGGAGTACTGTGTGCAGTTTTGGTCTCCAAATTTGAGGAAGGATATTCTTGCTATTGAGGGCGTGCAGCGTAGGTTCACCAGGTTAATTTCCGGAATGGCCGGACTGTCATATATTGAAAGACTGGAGCGACTAGGCTTGTATACACTGGAATTTAGAAGGATGAGAGGAGATCTTATCGAAACGTATAAGATTGTTAAGGGGTTGGACACGTTAGAGGCAGGAAACATGTTCCCAATGTTGGGGGAGTCCAGAACAAGGGGCCACAGTTTAAGAATAAGGGGTCGGCCATTTAGAACTGAGATGAGGAAAAACTTGTTCAGTCAGAGAGTGGTGAATCTGTGGAATTCTCTGCCTCAGAAGGCAGTGGAGGCCAATTCTCTGAATGCATTCAAGAGAGAGCTGGATAGAGCTCTTAAGGATAGCGGAGTCAGGGGGTACGGGGAGAGGGCAGGAACGGGGTACTGATTGAGAATGATCAGCCATGATCACATTGAATGGCGGTGCTGGCTCGATGGGCCGAATGGCCTCCTCCTGCACCTATTGTCTATTGTCTATTGTCCTTATGAGATGTTGTTCCTCCAATTTATCCTTTCTTTGACTCTGAGTCTGAAGAAGGGTCTCGACCCGAAACGTCGCCCATTCCTTCTCTCCCGAGATGCTGCCTGACCCGCTGAGTTACTCCAGCATTTTGTGTCTATCTTTGGGTATCTCCATTGGGACAACTCTGGCCGCTGTAGTAACTCTTCCCCGGCTGTAGGTGGAGCCCTTTCCCTGGGTTTCATCAATGGGATCCCTTGTTTCTGGGGGCATGCCGCCATCTGGTGGCCGCTGGCGATGTGGCAGGAGCCAAGAATTCCTCTCAAGGAATGGAAGGGTCCCTTTAAGCCCCCTGTCCGGAGCAAAGAGGTCCTTCTGCAGTTGTACAGGACCCTGGTGAGACCTCACCTGGAGTACTGTGTGCAGCTTTGGTCTCCAAAATTGAGGAAGGACATTCTTGCTATTGAGGGCGTGCAGCGTAGGTTCACCAGGTTAATCCCCGGAATGGCGGGGACTGTCATATGTTGAAAGACTGGAGCGACTGGCCTTGTATACACTGGAATTTAGAAGGATGAGAGGGGATCTTATCGAAACGTATAAGATTATTAATGCCGCCCCGTCCCGTTAGAGGCAGGAAACATGTTCCCAATGTTGGGGGAGTCCAGAACAACAGGTGCAGGAGGAGGCCATTCGGCCCTTCGAGCCAGCACCACCATTCAATTTGATCATGGCTGATCATCCACAATCAGTACCCCGTTCCTGCCTTCTCCCCATACCCCCTGACTCCGCTATCCTTAACAGCTCTATCTAGCTCTCTCTTGATTGCATTCAGAGAATTGGCCTCCACTGCCTTCTGAGGCAGAGAATTCCACAGATTCACAACTCTCTGACTGAAAATGTTTTTCCTCATCTCCGCTCTAAATGGCCTACCCTTTATTCTTAAACTGTGTGTGGCCCCTGGTTCTGGACTCCCCCAACATTGGGAACGTGTTTCCTGCCTCCAACGTGTCCAACCCCTTAATAATCTTATACGTTTCGATAAGATCCCCTCTCATCCTTCTAAATTCCAGCCCAGTCGCTCCAGTCTTTCAACATACGACAGTCCCGCCATTCCGGGGATTAACCTGGTGAACCTACGCTGCACGCCCTCAATAGCAATTCAGTCTGAAGAAGGGTCTCGACCCGAAACGTCACCCATTCCCTCTCTCCTGAGATGCTGCCTGACCCGCTGAGTTACTCCAGCATTTTGTGACACCTTCGATTTGTACCAGCATCTGCAGTTATTTTCCTACACGTCTAAAACCAATCTGGCTGCTGGACGCAAAACGTTGGAGGAACTGAACGGGACGGGCGGCATCTCTGGAGAGAAGGAACGGGCGACGTTTCCGGTCGAGACCCTTCTTCAGTTGCTGCCTGACTCGCAAAGTTACTCCTGAACTTTGAGTCTGGAAATCAATACTTCCTTGAGAAGCCATTTTGTTTTGCCCGGACTTTGTTCATTGACTTTTAGTCCCCATCAGATTATTATCCCGACTTTATCTATAGATAACCCCATCAAATGTCACCGTGAAACATTAACAGGGTGGGAATATTTGTGTTGTCTGCCTTCAGGGAGGGAGAGAGAGAGAGAGAGAGAGTGTGCGGACTTTTAAAATTCACTGTTCCAAGATCTGGGCGTAGCTTTAAGGTAAAACTAGACCAAGTTGGGCCCAAACCTCTCCTGCATTGGTGCAGCACCCTCCTTCCCTCCCCTCCCCCCCCCTCCCCCCCTCCACCTCTCTTCCCCTCCCCCTCTTTTTCTCCCCCCATTCCATCCCCCTCAACCCCTCATCCCCTCCCTCTCTTCCCCTCCCTCTCTTCCCCTCCCCCTCTTCCCCTCCCCCCCACTTCATCCCCATCAACCCCCCTTATCCTACCTCCCCCCCTTCCCTCCCCCTTCCCCTCCCTCCACTTCGCTCCCCTCCTCCCTTCTCCCATCCCTCCCCCTCCCCACCCCCCTCCCCCAACCCCCTCTATCCTCCCTCCCCTTCCCCTCCCTCCACTCCCCTCCCCTCTCCCCTCCCTCCCCCTCCTCAACCCCCCTTCCCCTCCCTCCACTCCCCTACCTTCCCCTCCACCAACCCCCTCTATCCTCCCTCCCCTTCCCCTCCCTCCACACCCCTCCCCTCTCCCCTCCCCTCTCCCCTCCCCTCTCCTCTCCCTCCCCCTCCCCCCTCCCCACCCCCTCCCCCTCCCCTCCCCCAACCCCCTCTCTCCTCCCTGCAGATGCTGGTTTACACCCAAGACAGACACAAAAAGCTGGAGTGACCCAGCAGGTCGGGCAGCATCTCTGGAGAGAAGGAATGGGTGACGTTTCGGATCGAGGCCCTTCTTCAGAAGCGAAGACCTCACCCATCCATATCTCCGCCTCTCCCTCTCCCCGGTCCGAAGAAGGGTCTCGACCCAGAAACGTCACCCATTCCTTCTCTCCGGAGATGCTGCTAGTCCCGCTGAGTTACTCCGGCGTTTTGCGTCTGTCTTGGGGTTTGGAGGGACCTGGGCCAAACGCGGGCAGGTGGGAGTGGCGCAGATGGGGCACGTTGGCCGGCGTGGGCAAGATGGGCCGAAGGGCCTGTTTCCACACTGTACAGCTCTACGACCCCATGGTTGATGGTGGTTGCAGCCAACATCGACCCCACGGTCAAAAAGGCCCCAACAGAGGATGTACCTCCTCAGGCAACTGAGGAAACACAATCTGCCCAAAGGGAACGATGGTCCGATTCTACACGGCCATCGTAGAGTCCGTCCTCACCTTCTCCATCGTGGTCTGGTTTGGCTCAGCCACCAAGCACCACATCCTGGAGGTTGCAACGGATCGTTGGCACAGCTGAGAAGGTCATTGGCCGCAACCTTCCCCCCCCCCCCCATCGACGAACTGTACACTGCAAGGGCCAGGAAGCGAGCGGGCAAGATCACCTCTGACCCCTCTCACCCTGCCCACAAACACTTCCCTCTGGAAGGCGACTCCGGTTTGTCAGAGCAGCCACAGCCGGACATAAAAACAGCTTTCTTCCCCACGAGTGATAATTCTACTCAACAACCAAAAGTCTGTAGTCTCTCTTTTTTGCTCTGGTTTATTTTCACCCACACGTTTAGACCGTAATGCTGTACCCTTATCGTTTTGATGTGATTATGCTTTATTCTTAATTGTTAACTGTGTGTTTGTGTTGTCATTTGTGAGCCGAGCACCAAGGCACATTCCTTGTGTGCGCACATACTTGGCCAATAAACTCATTCGTAGCTTCATAGCTTCATGTGCCAACACTGAACTCCACCCACACCAATCACGAGTGTAGGATCAGCGATCGAAACCAGGGTCAAGTTCAAAGTCGCAAGTGCACAGAACTGCCGACCGAAACAGGTAAGTGCCATCGAGACCGGAGTTCCTGAAAATTAATTTGAAACTGGCTTCAGCATTTTGAAAAGTGGAAAAATCAAGAGCAGGAACAGCTTTTGGAAGTTAGAAAGCAAGAGTAGTTCTATAAACAAAAAAAACACAGAGTGCTGGAGTAACTCAGCGGGTCAGGCAGCATCTGTGGAGAACGTGGATAGGTGACGTTTCACAGAGTGCTGGAGTAACTCAGCGGGTCAGGCAGCATAGAAACATAGAAACATAGAAAATAGGTGCAGGAGTAGGCCATTCGGCCCTTCGAGCCTGTACGCACCGCCATTCAATATGATCATGGCTGATCATCCAACTCAGTATCCCGTACCTGCCTTCTCTCCATACCCCCTGATCCCTTTAGCCACAAGGGCCACATCTAACTCCCTCTTAAATATAGCCAATGAACTGGCCTCAACTACCTTCTGTGGCAGAGAATTCCACAGATTCACCACTCTCTGTGTGAAAAAAAACTTTCTCATCTCGGTCCTAAAAGACTTCCCCCTTATCTTTAAACTGTCACCCCTTGTTCTGGACTTCCCCAACATCGGGAACAATCTTCCCGCATCTAGCCTGTCCAACCCCTTAAGAATTTTGTAAGTTTCTATAAGATCCCCCCTCAATTTTCTAAATTCCAGCGAGTACAAGCCGAGTCTATCCAGTCTTTCTTCATATGAAAGTCCTGCCATCCCAGGGATCAATCTGGTGAACCTTCTCTGTACTCCCTCTATGGCAAGAATGTCTTTCCTCAGATTAGGAGACCAAAACTGCACGCAATACTCCAGGTGCGGTCTCACCAAGGCCCTGTACAACTGCAGCAGAACCTCCCTGCTCCTATACTCAAATCCCCTCGCTATGAATGCCAACATACCATTGGCTTTCTTCACTGCCTGCTGCACCTGCACGTTTACTTTCAATGACTGGTGCACCACGACACCCAGGTCACGTTGCATCTCCCCTTCTCCTAATCGGCCACCATTCAGGTAATACTCTGCTTTCCTGTTCTTGCCACCAAAGTGGATAACCTCACATTTATCCACATTATATTGCATCTGCCATGCATTTGCCCACTCGCCTAATCTATCCAAGTCACTCTGCAGCCTCCTAGCATCCTCCTCGCAGCTAACACTGCCACCCAGCTTCGTGTCATCCGCAAACTTAGAGATGTTGCATTCAATTCACTCGTCCAAATCATTAATATACACTGTAAATAGCTGGGGTCCCAGCACTGAGCCTTGCGGTACCCCACTAGTCACTGCCTGCCATTCTGAAAAGGACCCTTTTATTCCTACTCTTTGCTTCCTGTCCGCCAGCCAGTTCTCTATCCATCTCAACACTGAACCCCCAATACCGCGTGCTTTAAGTTTGCATACTAATCTCAACCAAAAGTCTCTCGTCTCTCTTTTTTGCTCTGGTTTATTTTCACCCACACGTTTAGACCGTAATGCTGTACCCTTATCGTTTTGATGTGATTAGGCTTTATTCTTAATTGTTAACTGTGTGTTTGTGTTGTCATTTGTGAGCCGAGCACCAAGGCACATTCCTTGTGTGCGCACATACTTGGCCAATAAACTCATTCATAGCTTCATAGCTTCATGTGCCAACACTGAACTCCACCCACACCAATCACGAGTGTAGGATCAGCGATCGAAACCAGGGTCAAGTTCAAAGTCGCAAGTGCACAGAACTGCCGATCGAAACAGGTAAGTGCCATCGAGACCGGAGTTCCTGAAAATTAATTTGAAACTGGCTTCAGCATTTTGAAAAGTGGAAAAATCAAGAGCAGGAACAGCTTTTGGAAGTTAGAAAGCAAGAGTAGTTCTATAAACAAAAAAAACACAGAGTGCTGGAGTAACTCAGCGGGTCAGGCAGCATCTGTGGAGAACGTGGATAGGTGACGTTTCACAGAGTGCTGGAGTAACTCAGCGGGTCAGGCAGCATCTGTGGAGAAAAAGGAATGGGTGACGTTGCCACAGAGGGAGTACAGAGAAGGTTCACCAGATTGATCCCTGGGATGGCAGGACTTTCATATGAAGAAAGACTGGATAGACTCGGCTTGTACTCGCTGGAATTTAGAAGATTGAGGGGGGATCTTATAGAAACGTACAAAATTCTTAAGGGGTTGGACAGGCTAGATGCGGGAAGATTGTTCCCGATGTTGGGGAAGTCCAGAACAAGGGGTCACAGTTTAAGGATAAGGGGGAAGTCTTTTAGGACCGAGATGAGAACGTTTTTTTTCACACAGGGAGTGGTGAATCTGTGGAATTCTCTGCCACAGAAGGTAGTTGAGGCCAGTTCATTGGCTATATTTAAGAGGGAGTTAGATGTGGTCCTTGTGGCTAAAGGGATCAGGGGGTATGGAGAGAAGGCAGGTACGGGATACTGAGTTGGATGATCAGCCATGATCATATTGAATGGCGGTGCGTACTGGCTCGAAGGGCCGAATGGCCTACTCCTGCACCTATTTTCTATGTTTCTATGTTTCACAGAGTGCTGGAGTAACTCAGCGGGTCAGGCAGCATCTGTGGTGAACGTGGATAGGTGACGTTTCACAGAGTGCTGGAGTAACTCAGCGGGTCAGGCAGCATCTGTGGAGAACGTGGATAGGTGACGTTTCGGGACGGGACGCATTTTCAGTCTGATTGTGGGGGGCGGGGGGGGAGAAGAAAGATAAAAGAGGAGAGTGGCAGGAGAAAGTGTGGGAGGTCAGAGATGGACTCAAACGAGGAGGGGGACTGTTTCTTTAAATTCAGAAGTCTAAACTTTAGATCCAGTTAGTTTAGCGATACAGCGTGGAAACAGGCCCTTCGGCCCACTGAGTCCGTGCCGCCCAGCGATCCCCGCACACACTAACACACTATCCCACACACACTGGGGACAAGATACATTTACACCAAGCCAATTGACCCACAAACCCGCACGTCTTTGGAGTGCGGGAGGAAACCGGAGCGCCCGGAGAAAACCCACGCAGGTCACGGGGAGAACGTGCAAACTCCGTACAGACGGCGCCCGTGGTCGGGATCGAACCTGGGTCTCTGGCGCTGTGAGGCAGCAAATCTACCCGCTGCGCCACCGTGTTACTAAACTAAACGAAACTAAATTAAACTAAACCCTCAGGCTGACCTCCAAGATGGTGGCTACTCCACACAGTCTAAGGATAAAGGGGAGCCCATTTAAAACTGAAGTGGGAAAAAAACTTTTTCACCCGGAGAGTT